>NW_027272200.1:0-130000 GCF_040938485.1 Diadema antillarum
TCCGTTGATGAATTTTGGAGAGTTACAAATTATGATTCTATGATAGTATGTTTTGTGTGTTGTTGTTGGTGGTGGTTTTTTGTATTTCAGGTCTTTGATGACACTTCTTGCTGTCAAACATGGTGGCCTAGAATTGCCCAGCTGATGTCAAGATCTCAGAATTCCTTCCTCTTCTTGTTTTTATTTGTTTCAGTTGACAAAAGTAATCATAAAATATGATGAGAGAAAGAAAAAATCCTCGACGGACGTGAAAGCATCTTTAGTGCAATACAGCACATGTACGCATAATATTTGGGTTTTATCTCGAATTATCATTTTAGTAATACAATATTTAAAATGTTCTTCATTTCATAATATTCTATCACTAATTTCCTCCATGTTTTATTTTCGTCTTTTCTCCCTTCTTTTCTTGGCAGGCAAGATCTGTGCATTCGATACAACCAGCCTTGCGGGACAATAGGTGAGTCATACATCAAGTCTTCTTTTTTGTCTTCCCCCGTGGAACACTCTTTAAGGATGAGAAGAACACTCCTTTCTGGAGAGTTTCTTAGTGTGACAGAGTTATTGAACATCAAATATATCAAAATTGGTAGGATGTCGCACATTTCCTAAAGAGTTAAACCTTTTTTTGTTTAGTTAGGTAAATTTTAATTATGATTTGTTTGAACAAAATCAATAATATTCCAAATAGTGAACAGGAAATTAATTATGAAAAATGATGAATTTGATCAGCAGAATCCATAGAAACATTAAACATTTGGTATCCCTCACCCCACCCCAAATGAAAGTGAGCAAACTTGATCGCCCTCTCGACAGGTGAATTAGCAGTGGATAAACGTCATTTGTTAATAACTCGTTGGTTGATAAGCTGGAAAAAGCTGGAAGGAATTGTATGGGAACTTGATGTATTTGAGAATGCGATGATGGTGAATCTGTACCATGGATGATGAATGATGGTTCATCGAAGTCTGGGGGCCGCTTCTTGATTGTGGAAATATCACAGATTGATCACATCATGCCCCGATAACTTCCTGAATGTCGCTGGAGTGTTCTGCATTTAGCATATCGATGTTCCTCCGAGATTCCCTCAAGTGATCATCAGCGTCTGCAGGAAAAGAGACAACAGCCACGGGACAGCTTCCCTCCCACTTATCATTACCATGGTTACAGACCGGTCTCGCGCATAACAAATAACATCTCACAGAATTTTAAAAGAGTGGATTTATGAAATGGCGTTAATGAATGCCGATAATCAAGGGTGATTCTTCCCTAGTGGGGAATGAACTGAAATCGTGCATCCTTCCCCACCCCCATCCCTGCTTCATACTTTGCTTTAAAGGGATCGTATAGTTTTGGTTGAGACTTAACTTCAGGTTTTTATAATTTTTTGGTGAGATAGCGAGAAACCGCTTATGAAATATGAAAGGGCATGCAATTCCAAGAGAAATTCAATGTTTATTTGATGAAAATTGGTATTGAAATGGCTGAGACATCCAAAACAGAGTGATCCTGATAAAGTGTGGGACCCACATTTTATTACGATCGTTTTGTTTTACTTTGTTTTTGGATGTTTCATCTATTCCAAACCCGATTTTCATCAAATAAACTTCGAATTCCTCTTAAAATGGTATGCTCTGTACTATGTATTTCATAAGTGTTTTCTTGGTATCTCGCAAAAAAAGTTAAAGCCCAATTTTCATCCCCACCAGTACTGTACCATCCCTTTAACTTTTGTGGGCATTTAGCCCCCACTATATCTGACTATATCCAACCACCTAGTCCTATGCAGGAGATTTCAGTTCGGCAGAGAGCAGTCTCAGCACAAGTTGCCGTCCTCAACTCCTCCTCTGAGATACTGTATACGCCGAATATTTCGCGAGGTTTTTATTTTCGCGAATTTCGCGAGTTGGGTGCTATTCGCAAAATTAAAGACACGCAAAAATATTGGCTCTGATCCCGATGTAAGTGTTACATACACGTTTACATTTTCTCCATTCAGTACCGGACTTCATGCTCGCGAATTTAACCACTCGCGAAATCGTCGGGAATTCCCGATTCGCGAAATTTTAGACTCGCGAAATATATGGCGTGTACAGTAGCGTGAAATGAAATTATAGCACCTCCAAAGGTGCATTCACATGATTTTCATGTATCACTAATTGTTGAAGGATGCAACCGTGCACGTGGTTGACTGTTGTTCGTGACATGTCCAAAGGTCAAGTCTGCTATGGCCACTGTAGTTTCATAGTGGAGAAAACAAATGCTTAAATCCACAAGTCAGAGCTTCAAATAACAAGTTAGGTGATGTATATGCTCTAACTAATCAATTTTGCCATTTGGGAATGTAGTTGAATATATTGTCAAACTTCTTTTCATCTTTTATTGTTAATGACAACAAAAAATGATCTGGCAATCCCAGACAGGAAATAAAAGATTCAAAGTGAAATTGGGATAGATGACATTCTGTGAAATAAGATTTAAAACTGGAACATGTCCATTGAAATGAGTTATTATTTATTTATTTATTTATTAGTTGTTACCATGTTCTCCACTTCAACTTTCCCAAACAGCTAGTTTGAAAAAGTAAACAACTGAGCAAAGTTTTGGATTAAAAAAATAAAAACAAAACAAATGCTCAATATCAAAAATCACTCTGGAAAGAATTTACTCTGTAAAGTCCTTCAAGAAGAACAAGTCAAAGACATTTTGCATGCAGCACAAAAATACTGGCTGACATTTTACAGAGTGGAACAGATCATAGCTTGTATCCTCAATGCAGAAATGAGCTCCATGCCTACAAAATTTTGCCAAATTAAGTCTTTATCCAGTGCTGAAATTTGTAAACAGTCAATGATTTATCTTGTTTAAGAAAAATTTGTCCAGGATTTCTGGACACAGTGACACAGTGGTGTCAAAAAAGAATCAAAAGCAAAATCTTGGAAATGCGCAATGCCTGCTTCAATGCATGCTGGATAAGTACTTGTCTGTAGCGGAAATCCTGCAAAATACATCACTCCAAGTGGAGCTGCTTAACTCTTTCGAGTGTCCCGCTCTCATACTTTGCTCTCCAGATGGCGTGCCAAGTTCGGGTTTTGTGGTTGTGGTTGTTGCTGTTGTTGTTGTTGTTGTCTTGCTTTTGTTATTCAAATGCAGTGGTGTAAAAATCGGTCGATATCGAACAGTACAAGTTTGCACTGTCGGGTTACAATTCTAAATAGCATGTGGTTTTGACTGTTTAGATAATCAATATTTTTGTTTATGAACTTGATGATATGGTTTTGTGTCTAGTGCTTTATATGTTTGCACGAATGTAAATGCAAAAGACCGCAAAGTCTTAGATACTTTCCCACCATTTTTTTTTTTTTTCAAATTAAATTGCTGTAAAATCACTGCATTAATTCAATCGCGGCTATCATTTGGACTGGATCTAGGGAGGGATCTGTCTATTCTTAGCCATGGGGCAGGTTGTTATGACAGGAGTTTTGTTGAAACATGGGATATTAATTAGTGCAGTGTGCTGGGAAAGGAACAAACACATTAGCCCAGTACTGTCTGGACGTATTTTGGGTACCAGAACAAACCTTCCTCCATGACACTGGAGCTCAAATCGTCGGGTAGCTACGTAATGTGGCATTCAAGGATAATCCAAATCTCGAACGAGAGGTGCTGGAAGAAATTTCGAGGTGTGAATTTCAGGTGCTGCGGGTCTTTCGTTGACCCATTTCGGAAACCACTTCCTCTAACACTGGAGATGTACATAACAACTTGCCAATGCCATAACATATAAAAACTTGCAAGTGTCTCTACATCTGTATGTGATTATCAAGTTGACGGGTTGAGCCAAGTCGATGTAAAATGCATGTGATATATCCAGTAAAAACTACATTGAGTTTGCTGACATGAACTACAGATGAAACCTGCCTTATGTTTCTTGTTATAGGCTGTTTGTCTTTTTCTCTTATTCAGTTACCATTATTCCACTGGAAAGATAACTTAGCGGATTTTTTTTTGGGGGGGGGGGGGCAGGGGATGAGAGAAGAGATGTAGACCTACACAATATAGTATTGAAAATAATCCATAGAACATCATGTTCTACAATGATTACTGTGATGAACATGGTAAGGAATACACTGTTGCAGATCAAAGGGATGTATGTGGAAATAGACATGATGACTGGAACTGCAGTAATTGTTTACTGTAAAAAAAAAAACAACTTTTTATTCTCTGTTAATTCTAGAGTTTAGTTGTGAGAGATTATTTTTTTTAAACTTTCAGACAGGACTACTCATGGCTAAGAGCCTCCAAATGAAATGTTGCAGATGAATGTCTTCAAGTTTGCGAGCAGGTTGTCAGAGTATAATTCTCGTATTTATTGAGAGACGCACAATTTACGACCATCAATCTGCGAGATAAGTGCATATCATTTAGAGTCATGCCGGCGGAAAGTGCTCAAACGAGAGGTGGGAGTGGAGTTAAGACATCTTTCCATCACGCACCGCTTTCATATCTTTCAAAAAAAAAAAAGTGCGGGGGGGGGGGGGGGAGTATAGGCAGAAACAGCCCAGTAAATCTTGGCAGGATGCCGGTGTTACGCAGGAAGAAATCTTGACAGCCAAGAAGCCAAAGTGGTTAAGGACTAGTTATCTTTCCGATATTTTCCCCCCTTTTATTTTCCGTGGTCTCTCGAAATTCGCTCCATGTCACGAAGTGCATGCATGCACGCAAAGATGGCAGACAACATTTAGCAAAGGGCTTCATGTCACGCGGCTATTCTTTTCTGGACTCTATTCTTGGTTCATTCAAGGTATCGGCTGCCAACGGAAGCCTTGTTCAGCATCCCACAATAGAGAGAGATATATGGGTGGCTTTTAGAAGTATCGCCTTGTTGCGAGTAGGACGTATTACATCACATTGTTTTCAGGGATGAATCGTGCATTCGAAAAGAAAAATGTCATTTGTGGAGCCTTATGACATTTACCACAGTAGATCTAGATCTTATTGGAGATAGATTGCATGTCAGTGCTCGATGCTGTAAAATTGTGGAAAAATTACTTGTTATGCAGTGGTTGATGAATAGATTATGCCATCTTTAAAATGATTAAACAATGTGTATAATTCTTGAGAGGATATCATAAATGAATTGTTTTGGAATACCGTATATGTACTTGTTGGATTGACAGGATTTGTAAATTGCATTGTAGATTTCCTACGTGGAAATGTGCCTTCTACTGGCATTGTACATGAGTTGGATCATTTTATTAACCCGTTGAGGACGGTTTGATTTTGCTACAACACGCATTTCCCATAGACGCTTGCCTGAGTATACTCGGGACTCGTCCTCAACGGGTTAAATGTATTTTTACCATTAAGTACACAGACTGAAACTAATATAACATGATGCAGATATTATGATATTAAATTCCTTTTCTGTATCATTATTAACATATTCATCACATGCTGTATCAATGCGATATTACTTAATTTAAAATGGCAACACTCATCCCCCACATTCAAATCAAATCAAATCATTGCTTGATACTGAATGATGTCCAACAATACTGATACAGTACATTCCCATTATAACGAACATGGTTATAACAAAATTCCGGTTACAATGAAGTAAAAATTTAGGCTCCAGCATTTATATCAGCTCTATGTTCTTCATTGTTTATTTGTTCGGTTATAACAAAATTTCGATATAACGAAAGAAAACTGCTGGTCCCAAGCACTTCGTTATAACCGGAGTCCACCGTTCATTCTTTATATAGGTGGCTTTATGTAATTTGTGATACCAAGTCATGAATCTCTATGGCAAAGACATATTTGCCAGATTTTCAGCTCTCCCTCGTGCAGGAATATTCGTAGGAATACACTGGATTTTAAAATTATTAACCAATAAACTCCTCATGCTATTCTTAATACACAAAGCCAATACCACACTGTACCAACAGGCTTTAGGATGTGCATAATATATGATGTAATTCATACAGGCCAATTTGGGGATCAGATATTTTTTTTTCCCCCTCTGGCAGTAACGAAGCTTTTCCTGTCCGATTTCCTATAGGAATTAGTGTTTCATCAAGCCTCTGATTAGCTCACTCAGGAACAGTGTTTTTTTGTTTGTTGCTGGATTGCGTGCTGCATGGTTTTATGTACATGCAACTACCTAATGAGTGATTTATTTTTACCTTTGAGAGGAAAAGAACAGTAAAGCTTTATTTGTGGATTTATTTAATGTTTTATCTGCCTGCTTGCCAAAAGCCTCCTTTCATGTTTGTGAGTATCATGTGTTCAAAAAGAAAAAAAAATAGATGAATGAATATGTGGGACAAAAATAAGACCAGGTTGGCAAGATTCGGTTTAATTCCCGTGATCAAGTAAATTGTGTAGCTCAGTGCTGTTTACTTTAGAGTTGAAGAGTGTTAAGCAGTAGTATGTTTGTCATTCATTTATAACTTTTTGAAGGAAACATGAATGAATATGAAAGCTTTTGTAAAGATACTGGTATACACTGTATGTGTACAGAAATTGATGACTTGCATTTTTCCTGCATTGAGTGAGTAACATCCTTGTGAACACTCACTCTTCATCAAGTCTTCCAGTTTGTAATATCCAAACTCTATGTACATATGAATAGTTTCATTGCAAAATGGGCTAAGCACCATTTTTAAACATTTTAAAGTACAATGTATGTCCGTCGTCAGATAGAGCAATATTAAAACCTTTCTGGTGATACCTCATTTGTAACATAAGGAATATTTTAGAAGTCATGATGAATAAAAAGTCCCATATTTCTTTTATCATTTTCTTGGTTTTTAGCAGCTGTAACCACAAATGTCTCAACTTAACAAGAATGGAGTTAGCTTGTTTTGCAATAAAACTCTTCATACATGTATCATCTCCCCATCCCCAGGTCTTGCTCCTGTTGGTGTGATGTGTCGTCCAGACCAAAGCTGTAACATCAACGAGGACACCGGACTGGCCACAGCTTTCACCATCGCCCACGAGATTGGCCACAAGTGGGTACCTCTTGATGACTATAGGCGTGGTCAGACTGGCAAAAGATAGAGAAGTTTGAGATTGCGATCTTTAAGATCTTGAAGTTTTGCCAGTTTGACCGCAAACTTCCCGCGAAGCTTCTCGATCTGTTTGCGGATGGTGTCTCTGAAGCGCGAGGCCATTGTCCTGTACAGATGTGCATTGTTACGTCACAATCACTAGCCATTTGACGGTGCACTCTTTCGCCATCTTAAACTTCTTGATCTTTTGCCAGTTTGACCGCGCCTTATATGTCATATAAAAAGTTTAACAGTTTTTATTTCTCTATCTGTCTCTCTCTCTTTTTCACACACACACATACACACACACACACACACACACACACACACACACACACACACACACACACGCGCTCTGTCAGTGTTAGGAAGCTAAAGAGGAGATCGTAAACAGCAGGAAAAAGTAAAAGCAATGCTAAGCATCAACTGAATAGATAGCGGAAATATGAATTAGAAGGACGATTTACATATATTTCCCACAAATTTATAGATTTCCCACAGAGCACCATGGGGTAGCTCTTTTGGTCAAATTACCTCTTCATCCATAGAAGAGCATGTTTCAATTTCTACAAGCATTGTATTTCACAGTTTATACTGCAATACTGCTCTTTCCATATGTCCCCTCTTTGCCGTGAGTATAGCCTGTTGTATCCTTCCTTCAGACGTGTAAGAGCTCTTGTTCTGACGGCACGTGGGAAAGATTTGCAGCCCGATGGGCGTTAGGCGCGCAGGGGAACGATCGCACCACCACCTGTTGCGGTGGTTTCCTTGTGAGGAGGTGCGGTCGCCTACTGCGAAACAGATCCCCGAATCCTTGGCACCTGTAATACCTGTTGTCCCACTGACTACGAAAGATGTAAACGTTTACAATAAGCAAAAGTGTGAATCACACTTCCAGAAAAGTGATTCACAGTCAAAATGGCACCAACAGACTGGGGGGGGGGGGGGGGGGAGGGACTTATAAATCAGTTAAATAGGGCATGATGACTATGTATTCCTTTTTCATTTGTTTATTTATTCATTTGATATCATCACATCGCAAGTCAACCATTGAGCTAGACACAAATATTATCTGAAATAGATCAACTTTTTTTTTTTGAAGTGACATCCAAAAACAAGACAAAAAGAAATCAACCACCACATGAAATCATTGTAGAGTTATACCCTTGGTACCAACTGTAATAGCAATGTAGAGATTGAAGGGAGATGGGTTATGTTTGCCCAAAAATGAACAAACTAGACTTTTATGATATTCTTACAAGCAAGACAGTAGGAGAGTTGTAAGGTCATAATATCAAAGATGTATGATTTGCATACACATTTATGACTTGAGTTGATGAAACAAGTGAAAAGTTTTAAAAAGCCATACTGTAACTGTGTGATCTTAACCCGTTGAGGACACTTTGATTTTGCTACAACACGCATTTCCCATAGATGCTTGCCCGAGTATACTCGGGACTTGTCCTCAACTGGTTAAGTTACATTGCAGTGAACATTCTCATCATTCCTCTTGTTTGATTTCACGTTGTCAAATATAGCCAACATGAAGGTTCTGTAGCACTGCACTTTAACCAACTCTGTTTCCACTTGATTGACACACACTGATCTTTTTGCTTTCCTGTTCCTTCCTCTATGTGATGTTCTCTCGTGGAGCAGTTTCGGCATGAAGCACGACGGGGACGGCAACGCATGCGGGACGCGGGGTGGAATCATGGCCGATCAGATCACGGAGAACAGCGACCCGTACTCGTGGTCCGAGTGCAGCGCCCACTACATCACGGCCTACATCGAGTGAGTATTAAATGGGGTTGGGGTTGCAGAGGAATTCAACCGCAGGTATTTATCAGCATCGTCATTCCTTACCCACTCGTCTTTGATATGATTTGTTTGTTTGTTTACTTAAGGTGTATTGTTGTCATGGGGAAGTAGAGTTAAATGTTTTTTCAAAGAGCATTTTGGAAACTATTAAAACACGAGAAACAACACACTTCATCGGTCATGTTTCACATGTATGCCTGAAGCTATTTGGTTGAGAACATTGCGGGGGAAAAAAAAATGTTAAGCAAGCATTTTTTCTTTAGACCGAAGACATAATCTCGTTAAGTTACAAATTCTTTAAATTTCCCTCTCAATGCCTGGAATTTTGCTCGAGAGCATGAATCAGGTATGTGTAGATAATGATCTTGGGAGTGTTAACAAGTTTATCTTGACAGGTGGTGTAAGACACACATGAAAAAATAAAGCAGAATTGTTTTTTTTTCTGTGTGTTTGTGTGCGTCTTTCCCTAAACTTGGCTTGTGAGACACTGTTTTGCACGCACATCCAACTAGAACTGCTACGCTTCTTGGCTGTTTTACTGTATTTAGCATCACAGAAGACTTGAGTATGTCAAAAAAAATTTTTTTTGCCAAATATACTGCTGGCTCCATTGAAAATACTGCTCTACCCAAAATGTCAATTTCAGGAAATGTAAAAATACTCTTTTTCACACAAAAATACCTTGTCAGCCCTCAGAGTACTGCAGTACTGTTTGCACGTGTAAGCTTGGCATCCGTGTATAAACTCTATACCAACAAATGAGGAAGCTTTTTTTTTCATCTCTGATGTATATCATTTTGTTTAGTTTATTTTTAACCAACTTTTTGAAGAATGTTCCCATTTTTAGAAAAATCAAAATACTGCTGTATGCTCTACATCTCTAGTGTTCTGTCTCTTAGAGCATAATTTGTCACCAAATTCTTGTCTTAGGGATGGATGTCTTTAGGCCTAGTTGTTATTGTTGTAGCAGGCACTGCATGAGCATTATTACACTGAGAGAGAGAGACAGACACACCCACACAAATAGACATGTACAAGGAATGCAGTGGACTCATAAATCATTCAGGCTTCTGTGCATTTCCTTTTGATTCCATCACCCTTTACTGGAGATACAAGATTCCCTGGCATATTGGGAGAAAAGATATCTGAAGCATGCCTTGTTGTTCAGAGGGAATGATAGATCTGGAGTCAAGGGTGCGAGGTTACGACCAAGGTCGCGACCCCTATTGCCTGGCCACGAGCCACCGTTGCACATGTCAGGGTGTGAATGAATGAAGCACGCCCAACTGGGGATGGGGGGGGGGGGGGGGGATGGGATAAGGAGAAGGGGAGGGGGAGGGGGTGGAGCTTTGACCCCCAGCTTTTGTAAATAAAGAAAAGCAGTCTGTTGTCTGACCCATATTTTGGTAGGAAGGTGGTGGTCAGCTCCTTGTGGAGAAAGACCTTGTTCCTTGACCGCGCCATTTGAGCTCTGTATATAGCACACTTGGATTCCAGTAGACATGGTGCATATACATCTCAGATTGTGAATGTAGGACATACAAGTGTAGATAATGATCATTAGCAATTTGGTGAAAATGAGAAGAATGTTTGGGCTTTTCGATCTCTTTGCCTTCTCTGTCATTTCTCCTGTAGTTATGAATAGGATTTCTGTGATTTAAAAGTGTGACGGCACATATTTTCCACAAGCCCAAACCAGATTAGAGATGTTTTGGGATGTCATTTATTGACCGGTCTGCATCTTCATCACATGAAAAAAAAAAATGTATCCATTTGCATTGCAAAAAGTGACTAGATTCAGGAGAAGAAACAGAGGCGTAAAGCTTTCCTCTCTATGTGTATGATTTGTGTTGACAGAGGAGAGTGGACTTTTATTGGGATGTTCTGTAAGGGACATTCTCCAAAGAGTCGCTTGGAGCATTGAGGAGACTGTTCTCAAAGTCATCAAGAAACTTTCATGAGGAGCATGCCCAGGGAAAAACAAAAAAAATGAAGGATGATTAAAAAGATTCTCCGAGGATGACACAAGGGAAAATATTTATAAAACTGTCAATTAAGTGACGGACAATCAATGGCAAGGGAAGAAAAAAAGCATAGACTTGAAAGATGAAAATAGAAAGGCTCAAGAAGAGTAAAAGTGGGAAAGAGAAAATTTGAAACAGAACCGAGTCCCTGAAATGTCTTTAGCTGGCTCCGTGGATGTAGGGGAAGGATGTAGCGGAAGGATGGGAGTGGAAGGGGTATTGGGGTCAAGTTGAAGCTGCGGTCAGTTTTCATGGGGGAGAAAGTGGGTGTGTGAGAGAAAGAGAGGGAGAGGGAGAGAGTAGAATAATGAAAATTATTCCTGGAGACCCAATTTTCATCCTCTGAATTGTCTCACTGTGGAACTTTGACCCTCCCTGTCAAAACATGTCAAGTTTGGACCTTATTTTTAGGAGGATGCGGAGTAGGCGCTCTTGAGATGGGCGGTGGAGGGAATGAAGGAATTGGGTCACAGTTTTTTATCTACCAGAGCACACGTGCGACACTCCCGTAGTTTTTTGTTTTACAAGCAGAAAGGTACAAATACAAACCTTTCACAAAAACAAAAACTCAACAACTTGTATGTATACATGCTTGCTACAAAAAACAAACAAAGGTAACTGTAACAATTTTTGGTTGTTCATTTTTTCTCACACATTCTTACTCGTGTAAATAGTTTGGGGTGACATTGGTCAGGTGAAACAAAAGGGACAGGAAATATTTGAGGATGCAAGTTTCCCCTCTGCTTAAAGTGGATTGCATCCTGAACAGGTGTTCATGTACTTGTAAATATCTGCTCAATGGACTTTAGATGAGCTAGTTAGTGTCCGTCCAATCACGTGGCTAGATTTCCACATAGTGCTTTGTCACCCAATTCCCCTGATTTGGTCGTTGTCACTGACAACCAGGAAACTTGTCAAAGGCTGGCATGATGATGCAACAGTTAGTGCACACAAACCAGAATTGTTGATATCACAATTTTTTTTTTTCAAGTTGAGCAGCTTCATTGCAAAATTCATTTCAAGCTCCTCTGGGCAAATACTTATCCTTTATTGAATGTGCTATTTAAATCACTAGTAGACTTGTCAGTTACAATAAGACGTAGGTCCAAGTAGGTATACTTTGTGAATTGGTCATTATTTTCTTGTCGAATATGCTGGGGGTGACACAACATTTGCTCTTGTGACAGTTGCTCAAGTCCTATTTTCTCCAAGGACTAGTTAGTTTAATAGTGTTATAGGGTTGTGATAGGGTTTTAGGTTTAGTTTGATGTGAGGATTACGATTAGGGTTAGGGTTATGTTTGTGGGTAGAATTTTGATGTTTGGCTTGGCATGCAGATAAGTAATGGGAGCAGTTGTCACAGGAGCAAATGTCATGGAACCATGGGGGGGGGGGGGGGAAAGTTACATACATATTTTATTACATTTATTTCATTTCCGGAGAATAGAGATTGTTTGTTAGTACACTGTGGTACCGTTTACAGTGAGTGGGCACTCATTTCTCTTTATGAAACTTTGGCCAAAAGTACACAGTTGGGTGTTGATTAGTGATCGTGGTAATTAAGTTTTTGTGAACTTTCAGGGTTCACAGCCTACCATGCATAAAGTGCAAGTTTGATTGACTCTGGCATAGACAAAGGGCTTGCTGGCATATGTTGGGTTTTTTGTGAACATTGTTGACACCCTACAAAAACTAAGAGGGCATAAAAAAAAGTTCTTTTGTTCAGCAAATCTTTGTAGCTTGCATCATGTTTTTAATTGGATTGTGCATGGTAAGCACAAGATTTTTGCACGGAGGGATGTTACTTGTGATAATGATATGAGTGTATGTGGCTGCTGTAAGCTCTTTTGTTTCTTTTAATGTGATGTGTTTGTCAGTGCTTTTTGGATAAAAACGGAAGCAAATCAACTATACCCCCACCCCCCCCCCCTGTATTTATTTTTTTTATGGGGGGGGGGGGAATGGGGGCATTTATACAGGGTATAAGAATTCTAGTCCAACTTTAAAGGGATGCACATCTTATCACTCTCTTGGATGCTGTGGTATAGAATCTCATGAATATATTTTGTGGGTCTGCTGTACATATCATAATATAGCTGTATAGATATACCTATACCTGAAGCTGCAATGTAAATCAGCGTTAGTATTCTTTCACATAGGCGTATGCCTGTGAAAACATACATTTAAAATACACACACATATAGATAGGTAGATAAATAGATAAATAGATAGATAGATAGATAGATAGATAGATAGATAGATATATAGATAGATAGATAGACAGATAGATAGATAGATAGATAGATAGATGGATAGATAGATAGATAGATAGATAGATAGATAGATAGATAGATAGATATACTGTAGATAGGATGACAGTTGGATATAGAGGCATTTAGGAAGATAGGTTGAGACAGAAGTTTTATCATTCTTTGAAATCTTTTAAACAATATCCAACCATATTTTGGGACAGGTGTACAGTTTAAGTACACTCTGCACAAGGCCAAAATATTGCAAGCAGATACTCTGCTGGTATAGACACAGGTCATTGCTGCAGCTTCTTATCGGTAAAAATCAAGGTTGAACTTGTGGTCAACTGAGAAGGTCAGTTGCAGGTCCCCCTGGGTACCTCCACGATGGCCCCATGGAGGACAAACATGGCCTTAAAAGAGGAAACAGTGTTTGTCGAGGAAGGCATGCCTGTGATCCAGTTAATTTTACAACAACACCTGTGCATTTACAGTGTCGTATCCTCTAAGGAATGCCATAGCAGGTATTCTCTTGAAGAGTCGTAACTGTAATGATTTACATTTTCCAGAGTAGTTGAACCTCTGTTTGCTGTCTCCCCTCCCACTTTCTACACACATTTCCTTGTAAAACCATTCTATAAACTTTTTGGGTACTAGGGACTGAAGGTCAGAACCTACTGCTTGTGCCGCACACAGTACAGAGAAGGTACACAAGCTTAAATGTGGGGCAACAAGGCGACTTGTTTTAAGCATGGTTATTCGCCCCAAGCAAGGTACCTCGGCAAGTTTAAACCATGCCACCTTGTCATTCCTGAATGAGGCGAAAAGAGGAATTTCAACGTGTTGATCTTTCCCTGCCTTGTCCAAAATAGAGTGCTTACAGATGAGTGTGCAAGAGTCGCCCTCTTGCCTTATCATCAGAAACAAGGTGCCTCAGAGAGTTTCCGACAAGTCACCTTCTTGCCCTAAAAACAAAGCTCTGAGAGGAGTTTCTACAAGTTAGCTTCTTGCTGCAAGTTGAAGCTTCACGTACAAAGGCACGAGCGCTACCCCCACACTCCTCTGGGTAGCAGCCCATCAAAATTCTCCAGCGTGTGAAGGGCGCGGCGGCGCGGGCGGCGGGGATGGTAGCCAGAAAGCTGAGATTTTCGTAAGGTCAAGAAGTGATTGATTACCTGACTTTGAAGAGAGTGCCTGCCATCCAAGCTATAAGTGATGCCTCCTCGTTTCTCTCTCCCCTCCATGCATCAAGGCTATTTGTTGATGGAAGCTTCATATATCAGCCGCCTATTTACCTTTGCCAGTTGATATATTTCCTAGAAGTGGGTGCAAAGTGTTAAAGAGTGAAGAGCGTGCTTTCAGTCGGAAAAAATCGAAAAGAAAAGAAAAGAAGATGAGAGCGACTTCATCCACGGACCACCCTTGAGCTGGATGCTTCAAATTTTTACCCCGTTCAGACCGAGTTTACCTGCTAGTGAGTTGCTGAACCCCCATTTAACTTGGAGAATTTCAGTGGTGGGTGACACCACTCAATTTCTTCACCTACTCCTTGTATCTATCAGATTGAAAGGCAATGAAATGTGAAGAAGCATTCTTAGCAGAATACACCCAGAAGAGGATATAGATATCAAATGGATGTATAGCAATGACTACAGTATATATATAGAGAGAGAGATGAATGAGAAAAGATGTATAAGTAGATTAGGATCAGAGAGGATTAGAAAGTAATGATGAATAGACAAGCTGACTGGACACCCAGTTACAGGACAGCGAGAAACAAATACTGTGTGTATGTGTACTTGACATTAACCCGTTGAGAATGGTGTGATTTTGCTACTACACACATTTCCCATAGACGCTTGCTCGAGTATACTCGGGACTCGTCCCCAACGGGTTAGAAAGTTTGTTTAAAGTCATGGACACAGAGTGAAGAAATGTGGATGAGAAGAAAAGGTGAAATCAGTAGCCAGAGTGATGGATGCTATTTTTTTTTTCCACCAAGTAAACTGTACTTAAAATGGTGCTTTATATAGATTGCCATCGATGTAGTCTCTCTTAAATCAAGCCGTTTAAACCCACTGTGAAGAGCAGTGTGGCGAGACCATTCCAGTCTTGCGTGACCTCACCGCTGATAGTGGGCACTGAATTCTCCATGGAATGGTTGTCATGGAAACCCCACCAATCCTATTTCACGCATTTCCTCAATGAATATGTACGTACATATATAGAGAGAGATATGTTGCACTGTAAGCTGTGCTGATAAAGTTCTACTCTGCACTCTCTGCTGTAATTGTTAATTTCCCATAGTTTCCAGACAATGCCGCTAAGTGACATTTATTTCTTACCAATGTCTGTCACATATCAAGTTGAACACAGGGCTAAGGGGAGAAAATGGATACTTTACATTTTACCAAAATACATGTACCTTTTATCAGTGTGACTGCTGCCAAATTTAGATTTAGATTAAAAATGTTTAGAGCAAGGGAACCATAAAGAGAAGATGCATTTCTTTGTTGCCATGCTTTTGTTAGTGATAGAAAAAAGAAAGATCAAACTTATAGTATGTACAGTTTGATAAAATACAAACTTAGCATGTTTAGTCTACTTTTATATGATTCTTTAATAGTTCTTTGTATCTCTTGATCTCTTCTCTTGTTTTCATGCATTGCGGTTCTATCTCCTAAAGAGCTAGACATGGCTGATTATCTGTATCACTTTTGGAGACACTATGATATTTCTTGAAGATATGTCTGTGTTTTATTAGCTCTTGTCCTTTTTTTCAGTCATAGAACTCACCATATCCATTGGAAAGAGCCATTCTGTACAGGCATCTGCCCAAGTGAATAGGAACCTGTAGAAATAAAAGTACATCTCCCTTTGGAAATATTTCCTTCCTTGTTGTCTTGGGGAGGAGGGGGGGGGGGGGCATCTGTTGATTAAGGACACATTTTGCTCTCACTTCCTTTGAACTGCAGGTCTGGATTCTATTTTGTAACTTTGTAGCACTTTCAGAAACACATACTTTTATGTATGATATACAATGTACACGTATCTCTCCCTGTGTATAATATATTATCTCTCTCTCTTCTTTGACTTCCCAGGTTTCTCTTAAACATATGTTATGTTTATAACTTCACAGTGTTCACTGAAACACATATATCAATATGTTATATATCTCTTTCTCTTGATTATACAGTGTTCCCTAAAACATGTGCATTTGTATGTAAAGTGTCTCTCTTTCTTTACTGACTTCACAGTGTTCTTTGAATCATATGAAAATAAACAGGTATATATTTATATGTTTATATGTAATGTTTGTCTTTCTATCTCTCTTTATTGACTTCACAGTGTTCTTTGAAACACAAATAGACAGGTATATATTCATATGTTTATATGTAATATCTGTCTTTCTATCTCTCTCTCTCTCTCTCTTTCCTTCCTGTCATTCATAAACAGGTCAGGAAAGGCTGTGTGTCTAGATGACGTGCCCGAACTAGCCGACTACTGGCTGCCCACTGCCATGCCGGGCCAGCTGGTGGACGGGAACGAACAATGCCGCCTGCAGTACGGGACCGGGGCCAAAGCATGCAACACAAATGTAAGAACCACAACACATGAGAAAAATCTTTATAAAGTTTGTGTGTCCCTATTGCAACCGTGAAAATTAGATTCCTTTCATAAGCTGACATATTGTAGAGGTATGATGTACATATGCAGGTAATGCCCACCTTTCCTCAGAATAATTAAACTGGAAATTTCTTTATGATGATTGGGGAAACAATACTATATATTTCCAGTGAAATTATTCCCCCCCCCCCCCCCCATGGGGGGGGGGGGGGGGATGTTATTCTCGGTACAAAAGGGAGCGTATTCTATAGTGACAGTGGGTTAGTTTTTCATTTCCTTTTTAACCCGTTGGGCAAGCATCTATGCGAAATGGGTGTTGTAGCAAAATCAAACCATCCTCAATGGGTTAAAAAGCTCTTGAGTGGTATTACCGTAAGATTTTATTGAAAAAATGTCAGGAGATGTCATTCTTCAACCATGTAAAATCAAGAGACATTTGAAAAAGAGATATACCACCTTTAAGCTTGCTATTGCCGGTGGTGGCTTTGCTGTGTACAAATGTGAATGGTATTTGAGATGGTTGGTGATGAGAGTGTTAACCTATTCTCTATGACACTCCGAAATCTTCACGAAATTTTCACATAACCTATACCCAGCTTCCCATAGACAGTGATCTAAATTGAAGAGTGTGACAAAAACACATTGAAATGTATTCCATCCACCCACAGGAAACTGGAAATGATAGCAGTGCTCTTACTGTGCACTCAGTGTTTTTCAGTTTGATATTGATGATTTTTTGATTTGATATTTGTAGGGATTCCAAAACAGTTTATCAACTAGAACTCATTTGAAGGGCATCGTGCCAAGATCATGATAGTTGTTTTAAATTTCTTGCAAATTGACAGGGAAAAACATCATATTTTTTTTAGGTTTGACAGAGTTTTATTTTTAACCTGGATTTGACAATATTGATGTGAATGTAATATGAGTAACCATGCGGGGTAAATTGCCTACATCAACATGAATGATACCTCTCGTAAATACACTTCTGGGATTGGCATCTCAGGAGATTTTTATCGGCCCCGGTGGTTTCGGCCGTCATGCTGACCCTCCTTGAGTTAAATATCATCAGCCTACTCATTCTCCCCTTTCAGGCAGTACTTTACTTGTGGGAAGAAACATTATCCTTTTCCATTTGTCAGCAAACCTCCCAGATTTCATACTCGGGTGACTATCTGTCATAAGTGTTCTCGTCAACCAGAACCGCAGTCCCCACGAATCGTTTGTGTGGCACTTCCACGACATTGTGAGGAGTCGGTTCTGAGAGACATCTTTATAGCTACCATCTTTTTTATTAGTCACAGCTCGTTTGTCCCGCGGGACCTACTTCAACGCATATAGTACATACATTGTAGCAGCCTTCAAGGTAACTTTACACGGCTCCTGGGCATACAGCTATTAAAATCCCATCTATTGTTGAAGGGAGTGGCTAACTTAGGTTTCATGCTCAGCTGGGTTGTTCTATTTTTTTTTCTTCTCTCATATAGCCGAGGATTATCTCAATTCATCATCAGCAATGATTGTGATGTGCATTCGTTGACAAGAAAATTGTCCAATTGTACATCTTGCAAAGAGATTTAAATGACATGCTAGATTGTGTTCTACATGTCTAAATCATCCCATACATTGTGATTATTAGATTTTGTATCTACGTAAATCATGATTTCTCATTGCAGCACTTTGCCGATGGTTTGCATTAAAGATCCACATGCTTTTTGTGTGTGTGCGATGATAATTGCATTTTTAAACGTGAGAATATCTGTCCTTGATGACTTTGATGTATGACCTGTGAAGATTTCAATTATAGGTGGCCACATCTATGTAATCACATAGCAGTCAATTGCATCGTAAGGTCGAACTTCTTGGTTTCCAGAATATGTGTAGAGATAAAGATGGCCATGTCTGCGTCGTATGTAGTCATATAACAATTATCTTTGTCTAATTTTTGTTTTCCAGAATATATGTAGAGAGCTGGCGTGTCAGAAGCCAAACACAAGAGCCTGCTGGAGAACGGGTACCCCGGCCGCAGAGGGGACCCGGTGTGACACGCCTCATTTTGCAGAAGGAGTAAGTTTTATATTTCTCCCTATGGACAGCTGAATAGACATGATATGCTGACTTACAAATATGTACTTTGCAAGCTGCGAATGTCATTTTCATTTTGTCTTTCCACCTCCCAACAATTAGTAATGTGTGCTATTATGGTTAATTCTCATCATTATCACTGTCATCATCACCATGACTACCATCATTGTTGATAGCAGTATCATCTTCCAGTCATTGATAGTGTGTCGCACCATTTACTGTTATGACATCACCAGATGTTCTTTGTCATCCATATCATCATCCCTGTCATTGCCATGCCAACCCCACTCTATCTCTTCTATGTCCATCAGTAGTGTCATCATAGCTATCCTCATCATCATCATTCCCATCACTACCACTGTAATCAGTACAGTCGTCATTATCATTGTCATTAAAGCCACCATCATATTACAATCATCATCATCATCATCATCATCATCACCATCATCATCATCATAATTGTCATCATCACCATCATGGACAGCATCATCATTTTCTTCATGATTTCCATACCGTCACTGACTGTCCGTATGATTAGTATACTTCTAGTGCTCTAGCTGCCACCAGTTTCACTCCTTGTATACATCGTATCCACTACTGAACATGTCATGTATAGCTGTTACTCTATTGCTACCCAATCCAACCTTTTGCTACTACCTCCACCTTTAATGATGCTACTCCTGTGCACTTTTCCATCACCAGT
This sequence comes from Diadema antillarum, assembly GCF_040938485.1. Classification (NCBI taxonomy): domain Eukaryota; kingdom Metazoa; phylum Echinodermata; class Echinoidea; order Diadematoida; family Diadematidae; genus Diadema; species Diadema antillarum. Next base: position 19,565 of record NW_027272200.1, read on the forward strand.
GGTGCTACCTTGGGGACTGCGTCAAGTATGGGACCAAGCCCCAGGCGGTGGACGGCTCCTGGGGGGCCTGGTCCTCCTGGTCCGAGTGTTCCAGGACCTGTGGAGGAGGGGTGTCCAACTCAGAGCGACAGTGCAATAATCCAGAGTGAGTCGCAACATCTGGCCACGCCCGGTGACAGTGGTTGCTATGTTGTTGAGTGAGGATGCGGTGACACTTTCACAGGTTTTGAGTGAAGATACCATTTAATTGTGGAGAATTTGTTGATACATGTATATGTTGTTATCACTTCTGCATCAATATGAGAATGTGTTATCACTGATTATAAACACTCATATAAAAGTGAGGGCATAATAATCACAGATGAAACATGTAGTGAGGAATGAGCTATAAGATATATATTATCAGAATATGCATGCATTTACAATGTAAGGCATAATTCAAATCTTGAAGGTGTGCTTGGTCTATTGTTTAACCCGTTGAGGATGAGTCCCAAGTATACTCGAGCAAGCGTCTATGGAAAATGCGTCCTCAACGGGTTCTTGTTCTTGTTTATTTTCATCATCTATGAAGATGGCTGGATAGCCCATATTCAGCTACACTAAGCTGGTCTTCCACGGGTCCAGTTGGATGTGGGGTGGGACCACTTCACCGGGTTAGACACCCTGCTCTTTGCGATGAATGGATGAAGCGGATCTTTTACGTGCATGAGCTGTGACTCTCTCATACACGGCACCTTCATTTTATGTCCTATCCGAGGGACAGAGTGTTTTGCCTCTTGCTAGAGGGGACGGTATGTTTACACACAACATTGCTCAGTCCAGACTCGGGTTCGAACCCGGGCCGCGTGATCGTGAGGCAGACGCACTACCGACTGAGCCAACTCACCGCCGGGTTAACCCGTGTCACCTCGCAGCTTTGTTTTGGACCTCACTCTTGATTGGATATGATAGAATTAGATCTGGGTGAATTTGCCATGTCTGGCTGCCTCTCTACAAACAAAATCTGTAGATGATCAGAAAAGGAGAAACTTCACAAATATGGTTGAATACTTTATTGCAATCTTTATTGGCAAATAATATGATTCATCATTCCTTCCTCATTTCTCTTATTTTCCTTTTCTTGTTTCTTTTCAGACCAAGAAACAGAGGGCAGTATTGCACCGGTGAGAGGAGTAGATACCGTTCCTGTAACACAGACGTAAGTATCTCACGTCGATGTCTTCTTACAGAATAGCTCCATCACGTTATATAGGTCTTCCTATTGGAGCAATGAACACAAGGACCTTTGACATTACAAACAATCACTTGACTGTCAAAGTATGTACATCCTCTGATACAAGCCATTGTGACAAATTAACCCCCCCCCCCCTCCCCGTAAATGTCTTCTTTGAATTTCTTTGAAATAAGTGAGAGTGGATGAATGATTTGTCTACCATTTGTCTATGCAGAACATTTAGAATCTCTGGCGACAATGATTAGTAAAAGAAACGCAGCTTCATTATGTTTAATCACTTTCTCCAGGAATAGTTGTGGGATTGGTTGCATTTGTGCTGCCCAAAAAATGCAAAGTCAATTGAGTTATTCATTGGTAATGATGGTTTATTAGAAGAAAGAGTTCATCGTTTATTTAAAAGCAAAGCAATACATATTTTGTATGTTATTCACTAGCGATATATGATATGCCTCTATGTTCTTCTTATTATTGTAGAGCACACAAAAAAAGAAAAAATACTCTTGACCGGTTGTTGTATTGCTGAGAAGGAAAAATAGCTGAGTGACATGAGTCCTTTAACCCCAAGTGTACTTTGATTGCTGATTGACACAGAAAACCCCATAGCATTGTACACACTGTCCAAAGTCCCTGGTACAAAAAGGGTAATACATGTAATGAAGTTTGAATCAGTAATCTCTCACGCAAGCCTCCCCCTTGCCTGAACCATCCAGGAGTGTCCCGAGAACTCGAGGGACTTCCGCGCCGTCCAGTGCTCGGCCTTCGACAACGAGATCTACCACGGTCAGTACTACACGTGGGAGCCGTACATCGGCAACAACCCCGAGCCCTGCCAACTCTCCTGCATCTCCTCGGGGGGCAACCACCTGCGGCGCGTGCCCAAGGTGGTGGATGGCACCCGCTGCTACCCGGAGCTCTACCGGCCCGAGTCGCTGGACATCTGCATCAATGGGAAGTGCCATGTAAGTTGGAATCAAGTTCAGACTGTCCACCCTCTGTTTGTGTAACTTCATTATTTTAGTTCAATCTAATTCAACTCAAACTTTACAATAATGCAGCTCAGTGCATTTGAATACAGCCTCAAACCAACCCCACTCAAAGTCTCACTCAATTTTCAGTCCCGCTCAACTTTACTTCATGTTTCACAAGTCAGCCCAGTTTTGTTTCTATAACATTTTTCTTCAGTATCACATTTATCAGCGATTGGGCAATATAACAATAAATCAGCAAATGCAGTTCAGTAAAAGGAATTATTAGATTATTGGATGAAATTATGTTTGTGAAGGTAAGAAGATGGAATAATCATCATTACTGTAAGGGTAAAATATCAAAATCTGCTTAAAGCTCTCTTAAATCTGGGATCTAGATAGTGGGGCAGATATGTGAAAAAGATGCTCACATCCGGCGGAAAGTATGAAATTTTGCATATAGGGGTATTTTGGGGCGCTGATTTCAAAAATTGCCGGATCCAAGACATCTGGCCATGGGGTCGGCCGCCATTTTGAATTTCAATATGGCCGCCGTCAAAGATCCCTATCTTCAGTTCTGAATGACATAAGCCATTGGAATTTGATACATAAAAGCATGGTGATATGATGACTTCAATAAAAGACTTATTTGATATGTCTGACAAGTTGCATGGCAGCCAATTTGAATTTTATACAAAGTTGCCATGTTGGAGTGTTGAAAATCTCTATCTCGGGTGTGTAAATTAGGCTACCTGATTGAGCGCGCGTTTGTAACTGATTGAGTGCGCGGTGCTGTATTTACATTGTGACGTCAGTGAAAGGTGCATTATGCTTCTTGCTGCACTTTTTGACATGCTCGTGAATGTTAGTTGTGGTGTTTGTCTTCGTAGCCACATTTGAATTCAAAATAGCAGGCATTGCCTTTGTCAGACACATCTTGTAAGTTAATATTTCAACTCAGTATGTTAAAATGCTTGTTTACACCTAATTTCAGCGTCACTCACCACTTGGAAATCGAGATAGGGATTTTGAATATTTCGTCGAGGCGGCCATATTGGAATTCAAAATGGCGACCATTCGATGTTTGTCAGACACTTTAAATCAATCTGTCATCAAATTCAATATGTCAAAACGCTCATATGTTCCAAAGTTTGGTGCCACAGGTCATTCAGAACTGAAGATAGGGATCTTTAAATTTGTTTTGTGATGGCGGCCATATTGGAATTCAAAATGGCGGCCGACCCCGTGGTCAGATCTCTTGGATCCGGCAATATTTGACATCAGCGCCCCAAAATACCCCTATATGCAAAATTTCATACTTTCCGCCGGATGTGAGCATTTCGACCAATTTTTGTTACATATCTGCCCTACTAAGAGGCCCACTTTACCCAGTGTCAGTGTAAGACTGAAAATCATCGTTGTTGGGTGAGAATGAGAAGGGCGTTAAGTTGCCACTAAAGCCATAGTGTTCAAGGCACCTTAATGCCCTTGTCATTATCACCCAACATTGTCATATCTTCACAGTGCATTTGCTGTTCAAAACAAACATCAGTTTCTACATTATCCATATCCCCAACACTCACATTTGTAGCTCCAAACCTTTTTAAATGGAAACACTCAAAATTTGGGCTCAGAAAATCTTCAATTCCTCATGCTTTATTCATCAACATCAATCTTGAACTTCTTTCCCATGGAATAGTATTATCAATAACCGCTGGCATTTCTCTGCCACATTCTTCCGCTGCTTGCAGGCGGTAGGATGCGACAAGGTGCTGGGGTCGGAGGTCAGGGAAGACAAGTGTCGGGTGTGCGGGGGCGACGGTAGCTCCTGCGTCACCGTAGGTGGCCTCTTCAACGAACCCCTTGAGGTCGGCGACTACCAGGAGATCCTCACCATTCCTCCCGGCTCCGTCCACATCACCCTCCGGGAGTCGGCCATCTCCAGGAATTACCTTGGTGAGTTTTCTGGAAGAAAGTAAGAAAGGAAAAAATGTCGGCAGAAGACTCTGCTGTAATTTGCATTTAAAGTTAGTATGTTCCTTTTGCAAGCCAGAAATTAGATTCCTTTCATAAGCTAGCTAGCTGATATGTTGTAGAGGTAGGTAGTCGGACCTTTATGAAGCTGGAAACCTCTTTACGATGTAGGGGAAAACAATACTATTGATTTCCAGTGCACTTTTTTTACCTTTATAATGTAAAGTTTTGTGACATCTGCAAGTATAAGTTGGCTCAAGTGTGATGCATCTTAGCTCGTTGAGGATGAGTCCCGAGTATACTTGGGCAAGGGTCTACGGGAAATGTGTGTTGTAGCAAAATCAGCCCGTCCTCAACAGGTTAAGCAATTGCCCCCAGTGTTGGGCAATACAAGAAGGATTTAGATATCTGTAGAATCTTCTGTCCAGGTCTCAATGAAGTACTTTTTCAACTTAGGCAATTTTCTCAGACGAAAAAGTCCTGAAACCGTCACGAGAAATGCTAATGAACTTCAGTGGCGTGCAGATGCTTTTACTTTTAAAGGGAATGATAGAAATTTTTTATAGATCATTCTCACACACGACATGTGTGATAATGTTGGAATTTCTTCTCATCCTACTTGTCCTCAGCTCTGAAGTCAGTTGACAATGACTACTACATCAATGCCGAGTGGATGATCGACTGGCCCAAATCCTACGACGTCGCGGGAACCACGTTTGTCTACGAGAGACCCGACACGGCGCCAGAGTCGCTGACAGCCTTAGGACCAACCAATCAGGAACTCGTTGTCATGGTGATTATTCCACATTTTTTAGAAAATATATTTTTTGAATCTTCACCATATCACTATGCTTTTATTCATTCTCAATCACAATTGCATTGTTCAAATGGCTCGGCCATTTTTCCTCACTTCATGCATTTGTTGTATCGTCAAAGTTACAAACAAACTGAAATGATGTTAGTTAGTTTGGATGGAAACAAGAAAATTAACAATAAGTTGTACTATTACCTGTCGAGTGTTAGAGTCCCCATTATCAATATTATTGAACTCAGCAATGTAGATATACAGGTGTATACTGTGGAAAGTTAATGCCGTTGTGTGTTTCTACATTCATCCTCATGCAGCTGCTAGTACAGGAGGAAAACAATGGTATCCACTACGGCTTCAACCGCCCCGTAACGACCACCAACGAGGGCGACAGACAGGTCGCATTTACGTGGGTGAGAGGGGCGTGGTCGCAGTGCTCTGTCACATGTGCCGGAGGTAAGGTTGTCATTCCATCTATGAAATGATTGCACACTTTTGTGCTCTGAGTTCTTATTGCTGTTAACAGAGAACATCATATGGAAAAAATGATGAAGTTTCTTTCTCTTTATATGTCAATTTTTTTTTATAATGAGCACGTGAAAATTTACATCATATGCTTAAATATCCAGTAATGCATAAGCTGATGGCTTTTACATAAATGTTTCATGATATGCACGAAAAGGAAGTGACTTACACACTTTATTGAAGAGAAAAATGAAATAAGAAATGACGTTGAAACAGACATAGGAATAAGCAACCTTCAAATAGACTTCATTTGTATGTTCATAGAAATGTGGGGACATGTTTTTATTTGACCATTCAACTAATGAAGAGCTTAAATCTGTTTTATTGTTCTTCAATTGATTTGTTATCATTCCGCTTAGAATTCTTGTATTCAAGGCACTTTATTACATAAAGTCAATGATTTTCATATCATTTCCTCACTGTCTTTATCGGTCAGGGGTGTCCATCTCTGAGATGCAGTGTGTCCGAGTGGACGATGAGACCATTGTCAGCGACACGTTCTGCGACCATCCCAAGCCTGACCGGAGGACCAAAGCCTGCAATGTCCAAGCCTGCCCACCAGTGTGAGTTTACACCTCTTGGTCACTATCCAACCCTCTGCAGTTGACCACTCCAATAGTAGATGCAAATTAATGGACATTTACATACTTTGAAGGATCTACATGTAATCTGGAGCTTTTCAACTCATCTGTTCCACCTGAATGCATTTGTATAATCAAACTCCAGGTTGTGTGCATTAGTTGTTGTATGATTGGCCAAACCTTGGAACATACCTCAAGCAGTCTTGCTGATTTCCACAGACAATCCTATCATATATTTCAGATCTGAACACATATTGGTTCATTAATCCTTTTGAAGTGTTGCCATTTGTGCCTTTCATTCATATCAAGGGAATACCTTGATCAAATGTAGTCTTAACATGACAATCTGATAACATATGAAAGAAACATAACTTTCACTATCACACTTGTCACCGTCATCATCATCATCATTACTGTTATCACTATCATTATCATTATCACTATCAATATCATAGGTAAAAAAAAAGAGGGACACAAGAAAATTAAATTGAATTTGAGAAACAAAGTTAAATCAGAGCACAGGTGATTAGAACAGAGACAAGGTAAGGGTGCTCTATTTGGTTGTATCTCTGCATGCTATTTCAACTTATGATATGTGCATTTCAGCATGATGACTAATCGTACACCGTCACGTATCTTTTGGATGCGTACAGGTGGAAGGTGATGGCATGGTCGCCGTGCACGCAGACGTGCGGCAACGGCGAGAAGACGCGGACGGTGCTGTGCACCACCAAGGTGACCCAGACCGAGGATGAGGTGGTGGACGAGTCACTCTGCACCGGCCACAAGCCGCCCGAACACGAGGCGTGCGGCCTTATCGTCTGCCCGCCCATCTGGGTGCCAGACCCGTGGGGACCGGTGAGTGAAGTCTTCTTTCCACTCTCTCCTCCCCTCCGTACCTGATGTTTCATTGACTGGCATCTCTTCCAGACTGAAATAATGTTCAGCAACATCAAAACTCTATTCAAATTCATGAAATTCTTCCCTCAAGTTGTTTTTATTGCAACAGATGCAATCAAAACATTTACAATCAAAACTCTACGTTGCTCCAAAGGTGTTCTCTTAAATTGCACAACTCTTGGTTTGGAAATGATATACAAAGCCATAGAAATTAGTTGATGGATTTTTTTTCTCTCCTCTGTCACCCACACTTACATTTTACAAATGTATCAAAGCTCATAATGGTATTTATTCTGGTATTGTCACTTTCCTTCTGTTAAAGGATCCTGAGCATTGTATTCAAAAACCCTGTCAGATCTTAGAACAGAAGTAACCAATTATTTTACTATCCAGCATCCCACGGAAATTAGCGAATTGCAGGACTGTGGTCCCAGAAATCTTTACTAGTACTGTTTGTTAGTATTAAGCACTATTGTAGATCACATACAGTTGTAACAAGAATATATGTGACCCGCTACAACAAAATGGTCCTAAAGTCGTGCACGGTCGAAGCCGTGAAAATCGAGTTTGAAGTTAGAGCATCAAAATTGGTTAAAACTTGCAATTTTCTGAATTTGACGTATTATTAGAGTCTGACATGTCTTCTATCATCTGTCGAAATTTTGAAGCAAAATGATGAAAGGAAAGACCAAAAAATAGCGTTTTTCTGGGCCATGTTTTTTTGGCGTTTCAACGAAGCAGAAACTGGTTCGAACATTTGGATTGAGCGCCACACATAGGCTCCGCCCCTAACAATGACCAGAGTGATCTCATTGGTCAGTTTGCTGCTTGCCGCTAACCGAAGCGTGAAGCTCGCACACTGCCCAGTTGACTGGTGCGTGCGGGCGGGTTGCGCTATGCCTAGCCGCTTCTCCTGACATCCTGGTCACTGATTGGTCGGTGAGGAGACCGCCGATGCTGTGTTTGAATGAGCATTTCGGGGGTTGTTAGGGCTTAACTTCTATTGTCCGGAGGTGAATACTGACTCGCGTGTCTCTTGATGGTGATTGCGTCGCAAGGAGAACTTTTAGGGCGCTTTTCTCGAAACAGTGATTTCCCAGACGTCTTGACATGCCCTCTTTTAAACATCGATATCTCCGCAGCCGATTATTTTTATGAGACGTGTTATATATCAATTTAAAGCAGAAAGATTAGGGAATTGTGTCATGCAATTTTCAAATAATCGACCTCGCCCGACTTTAGGATCATTTTGTTGTAGCGGGTCACATATGATGGCTCTTGTGAGATCCAAGGGTCCATGTGTCAGGCGTAGCAACATTACCGTTTGAATCACTCTCCTTTATGATGTATGTGTGTGTGTGTCTTCCTACAGTGCTTTGCCAACTGCGGCCCCAGCCAGAAGCAGCGAAACGTCAAGTGCAAGAGCAGCGACAGGCAGCACACGTATAGCAGCAGCATGTGCAACAAGGCCGAAAAGCCGGTGTCGACGATGCCCTGTAACCTTGGCGACTGTCCTCCCAACAGGTGGATAGCTGGTGACTGGAGTGAGGTGAGGAAGATGGAGAGGAGATTCCCCTCTCTCCATTTTTTTAACCCGTTGAGGACGAGTCCCGAGTATACTCGGGCAGGTGTTTATGGGAAATGCGTGTTGTAGCAAAATCAGTCCGTCCTCAACGGGTTAAGGGGGGGGAGGGGGGTTTCCTTGCAAAACGACTCAAATTCCTTTTACTTTGGAAACACTGACAAGGTGGTTAAAGATATATACTTCATACATTACGTTCGGCAATGTGAAATTCAAGACATTCCGTAATATTAGAGTTCTTTATGAAATCCTGGCTCTCCTGGAAATATTTCTAACACAACATGTGTGTACTTTATTGTCCTCAAAACCCCCAAAGTTCTCTCCTTTTTTTAAATCCAAAAACTGAAGCTTTGCATTTATTTTCAAAACCATGTGAAAGCAAGAGTCAGTATGTTGTTAGTATTCAATGTTGAATGATGTACAGGTCCCAATGAAATTGGCAAATTTAAACCGACATGATATGCTAATAAATCAGGGGGGAAATGTCCCTGTGAGTACCAGATACATATATATTCATATATTTTTCTCGACTAAAAAAAACAAACTGTTTGATCCTTTACCAATTTGTGTGATCCATATCTTCATTATTCAAGGCAATATGACCTTCCAGAACAACATTTAAATTTCATGAATTTGAATAACATTTAGAGCATTGCTACAATGTATTCAGTTTTCAGATATCCGTGATCACATTAGATCATGCTGTAAATTCCCTGTATGCTGATGTCTCACTCCGTCCCTCCCCCGACAGTGCAATACGAGGTGCGGCATGGGCCAACAGACGAGACCGGTGAGGTGTATGGCCTACAACGGCGTCATCCTCCGTCCCCACTACTGCCACACGGCGGAGCGCCCCAGCCAGCAAAGGCAATGCAAGAGCCCATGCGGGACGGTGCCCGCCCCTCCTGACAGTGAGTGCATCTGCGGCGTAGACTACTTCAGGAGATACTGTAAAATCAGAAAGTTTCACGTGCATGAAACTTTTGCGAAGTTTGCAAGGAGACAAGATTTTCGAAACTAACATACACACGAAAGGTTTTGTCTATATTGCAGTTGCAATTTGCGAACGTTTCATGCCGTGAATTTGTCTGGTTTTTTTACAGCAGACAGACCATCTTTGGATCAAAGCATAGCTCATCCCCCATATGGTGTGATTGTATGAAAATGAAAAGATCAGCCGTAATAGACGATATCACCATGTATGAGTGAATTTGAGAATGCCCCTCTCTAATTTGCTACAAAGGATGATTCACATCAAAAGATGTCAACACTGCATCAGAGAAAGTGATGCATGAGGTTTAATTTCTCCTTAAAATTTATCAGGGCAATTCAGATATTTTCGAACTATAACAAAGCTTTACTATCCCACAGTCCCAGTAGATCCAACTTAGGCAGAGTTGACTGCACTCAAATACAGACGAAAAGTGAAGTTAACGAAATTATTTTTTTAATTTCTTGAATATTTATAGTAGATTGTATGCTTGTGTCCTCATCACCTCTAATCCTGAGAATTACAATGAATGGATTTCAATTCCAATCTTTGAAACGTAGCTACAAATGTAGTTGATATGATTATGTGATCATTCATATTGAAGGGATGAATGACAATCGATAAATCTTATTCCTTCAACATCTACCGTAATGATGAACATCTTCCGTACTAGGAATGAATCTGTTCACAGAAAATGTTGCTGCATGGTATTGGATATTCATTCTTGGATGTGACCTTTACCAATATGATGTCATGATGAAAACAGATTTCCTTTTGTACAGTATGTAGCGCTAGAAGGGAATAAGTCATAACACTGTTCTCTTCCTTATCTTTTTGTGCCCTATCACGTGCAGGCTGCCAAGACGACATCACCGTTCAGTACTGCCCGTTGGTCAAGAAGTTCCGCTTCTGCAACAACGAGTACTTTCGAAAGATGTGCTGCAGGACCTGTTCCAGCTGATGAGGGCGCTGTTCGTGAGGGATTCCGCGTGGATCTCGCTCTCTTTCTCTCGCACTTTGTTCGTCAGTCTTGTTCTCTCGTGTATCAATGGCAAAATTCCACCTCGATGAAAGAACTTCTCCTACCCGATGGCTGCACTGTTACATCATAGAACACCAACCAGTGCCTTGTATCTGTCGTTCGAGCCGAATGTGTCTTCACCATGCACACACGTGGGCAGGGTAAGGGAGCTTTTGTCCGTGGGATCCCGTGACGTGAAAATCGATTTTCGGCGATCACTAGCTGCTGCAACCCACTGCCAAGGACCATCCGTCCAAGCGAGATCCAACATGGCAGGGAAGAATAAAGAAAAGACAAACGTAATGAACAAACAAAGGAACCAGGAGACATCCACTTGTGGTCACGTGACTTAGAAAAGCTTGTGAGGGACCATGTGACAAATCACATGACTCTGCACACTCGTGTAAGTGTCTGACTACACACACACATTCTCGAGAATACTCTTTAACTGAAAAACAAGACAAAGGGAAGAGACAGTGACCTTGTTTACCCAATCGAATGTGAAGTCGGATGATCCTAACTTCGAGCGGAAGTGTCGAGTGAGAAAGATTAACCCATCCACCAGCTAGATTTGTGCATTTGTATTCTGCTTTCTATGTGTCATTTCTTGTGGTACCGCCTAAAGTGTGAAATAATTTATTTTTTTCCCTTATTGTCATTGCAGAGGAATGCTCTGCAAGTGCATGTTATGCCATGAGTACAAGTCTTGTGTTTGGTATTCAATTTATTTATTTGACATACTCTAAAAAGAATGATATGTTAAGGCAGGAACTGTGGTGTAATACTTTCCAGCTGGGCGAGCGTCCAGCAAAAAAGCGATCAATGTTTCTGGAGGTTCGACATCTTGAAATGATTTGATATACTGATGATACGTAACTGGTACAATTGTAGGACGATGTGCGCCATGTTCCTGTGGTAATAAAGTGGTTAAAAACTGTAATTTGGTGCTACAAGGGATGGTAAACCAAAAGAAAATTGTTCATTTTTTAGTCTGATGGGGAACAATTCTGCTGCAATATCATGTGACGTTCATGGTGGCACTGTTCTGCAGTCTCTAATATCAGCGAGTGCTCTGTCTCTAGCTAGGTGTACTGGCTTTAATACGTGAATGATGCTAAATACTGTGTCAAAGGGAGTACTTCACTCATCGTCTGTTTAGGGTGTGTGCTTGTTCTACATGCAAACAAATGAGAGATGTTATCCATCACATCGTAGGAGCTTTAATGAAGCACAAATGATTGAAACGCAGAATATCCTTATACATGCTTCACTTAATTATAGGGCAAGTGAAAATCTCATTTCCATATTACATGGATTGGATGATGTCTATTTGGACATAAATTGTCTTTTTATTTACAAAACACAATTCATGATCACTTGTAGATCTTCAACAATGGGCTGAGATCCATTTTTGAAACAATAATCTGATGTCAGTTCAGCTTTGGCCATATTAAAAACATAATGAAGAAAAGATGTGGGAGGGTTAATGTGAATATGTTGAATAGAGTTAAGATAGCCTCTAATGATTATAAAAGACATTTATCAAGATAAATGGCAATGTTATATTAAACAAATACAAACATTGCAAATAAGAAGTCGGCTATCAACTTGTCCCAGGCATGGAGAAAATGCCTCAGATGTCTTTGTAGGGAGCTGGCAAGGGAAGGTGAAATTAACTAAGTTTTAAAAGTACTGAATCATCAAATTTGTGTTGTGTGTGATCATTGTTAGAGTAGGGAAGTGATAGCTTCATTTAAAAAAAAAAGAAAGAAAAACAAGAGAAGAGCAGATGAACGGAAAGGAAAGCTGAAGTAATGTAGGATATACCGTAGGTTGACTAGGCAGATTAGATTATGGTGGTATAAAAGTGATACCAGATGTAGAGCGAGGATACAAAAATTTTGAAGACATTCAGAAGAGAAGATTCACAAATTGTGACAAGATAAACAAACAGAAGGTGTTTTTGTCATCATCTCTTCTTCTTTTTTTCATTTCAAAAAGAAAAGCTGCAGTTGGAGCAATGATCTGTCGTGTAGAGCTGGCAAGGATAACAGTTTGAGAGATAGATGGCGGCTGCATAGGGCATTTTGGAAGAGAATGATGTATGTGCTTATGAGCGATTCAAAAATGTAATGGACGTTGTCTGATTTTGTAGTGGAAGGGGCCAATAGTAATTCACTCGTTAATCGATAAAGACAGTCATGACAGGTAGAAAGATTCGCAATTCTCTGCATGTGTTCAGATTTCGGTTGCATCCGTCGTAATTCTAGGTCTGCGTTTACAATGGATGGTATCCTGCTATCCGCCCACTTTGTTTGGTATGTTTTCAACTCACTGCTAGCATGACACTTAGTCTTGCATCCACCTCAAACTATGCAGATTTTGTTATTTTTGTACTTACGATGTATATAATCTTCTCCTGGGAGAGAATGAGAGAGTTTGAAGAACTAACAACTTTTAAAAAAGCTAGACTTACTCTGCAGTATTTCATGAAAAAAACAAACAACAAAAATGGTGCTTCAGTATGTAAGAAATCTAATTTGTATGAAATTTTGTCTAACATGTATGGGAAAAAAGTGTTGCCTTTTGCATTACGTGTAAGTATTGAATTTGAAGAGATAAAGGCACTGAAGTCTATCTGTAGTGTGGACTCCAGAGTGAGAGAGACTTCAGTCTCTCATTTGTGATTTCTGTAAGGAGATGCTGTCATAAATGTCCTGTACAATTATGTTATTTTCAAAAGATGCAACACAGTTGCTGAGAGCGTGCCTTAAAGTCTCGAGACCTTTGTCAGTATAATATGTGACCATGAGGCGTAAACAATGACTCAACGCCAAAAATAACTTCTTTTGGCCCTCTTGAGTGTAGCTGTCGTGCAGTAAACACATTTTGCTGTTGCATTTTTTTGGTGGTGGTGGTAAGGGAAGATTTGGCATTTCCCTGCAACATTTCTAAGTGGGAGCAGTCGCCGTAAGCAATATGGGTTCCTTTATTTTTCTGTGATCAGCCAGGATATCTTGAACGACATAACTATTCTTAGGGCTGGAACATTCTGCATAGTAAACTTGCCCGGTTATGTCTCTGGCCAGGATGGGTCATGAGTGGAAAAAGGACAAGATATGTCCTTCCTCCTCCTCAGAAATAATGCTTATGTCCTTCCGTCAAGAATAGAAATTGAAACAGGAAACAAAATAATAGATGTGTCAAGCCTCATAATGGCTTACCAAACAGGGTGGGTAGGGGACATGTTCTACCAGTCGGTAATTTCTGCCTGTCGGACAAAACTTTGAGTCGGAACACTCGGGTCCCCACCTGCCTGTGAACAAACATGACGATACTTTGACAGACAAAGAGATCGACTTGCATGACATCAGTTTTATAATGACCCCAGATAATACATCTCATGAGTAATGTTAATGACTCATCATTGTGCAGCTGACAGGATAGCATAGCTTGACCTTTGCTTTCCCTCCCCCACACTACCACGTGCTTGGTGCTAATGCAAGCTTCTGTTTGCATCGCAACTACATTCTTTTGTATGATGTTTACTACTACATTGTGCAAAAGCTTAGAAAAACTTGTAGATCAATCCATAAACTTTCAGTGGAACTTTTAGCTAGCACACACACAGACTCTATAGAGCTGTCCAGCATATTTTCTTCTTGTTGGTTTTTGTTTCTGTTAGTGTAAGCCCCCCCCCCCCCCCCCTTAGCACTGCTACTTGACAAGCAGTCACCCTGCAGTTATAAAGTGAGGTGTTTTGGTGCTGTGAGGTCCATTTTGTGAATTCCGCATCTGTCCAATGTTTAGTAGCTCACCAAAATGTGAATGACAACAAAGTATGCATTTGGCAGTTTGTGCTAGCCCTAATGCGATAATCGTTTCTCCACAGGCAAAGTGCATGGATTTGTCTCGTAGTCCGATTATATACATGGTCAGTTTGATTTGATGGAGAGGACATTGAAAAATCAAAGTACTATTCATATTTTGTTTTCTTAAGTCTTCAATGTGTCTGTGTGTCTGTTTTGTTTTGATTCAGCAAAGGATATGTAATACTGACACATGTGCACATGAATGAATCACCAATAAAAGCACAGAATTTTGCCTTAACTTTTCTTTCTATTTTGAAAGTAAAATCATAGATTTTTTTAAATTCATTTGCAGACAGAAATGATTTAAAATGATGTAGGATATGATTGGCATACAGAATAATCACTGAATACAATGCATATTTTTTTAACAGAAGTATGTTTTCTCACAAAATATGATTGATATGTTGTGTTGTCATGTTGTGCTATTTCTCCACCTTTTAAAAAACAAAAACAAAAACTAATAATGTGGTGAAACCTTATGTTACTATGTCCATGGAATTTTATTGAGTTTTGCTGTCTGTTTGAGTGTAAATAAATATCATGTATATAGAATATGTACCATATATCACTCCATGTCTTAATACTGTATACACCTTCAAAGTAAAGTATATGAATATAAATAAAAGTATATATGAATATCTATATATATATCATGTGATATTTGTGAGGGTGTATGCATTTGGTTTTTCGTTCATTTTTCAAAAGCATCTATAGTGGCTTAAAAAAAGAGATAATTAAGAAAAATGCTTGTGTTTTAAAATGTTATTTATTGATACTCTGCAAAAGCAAATGTCTTACTTCATGAAAGAAATGTTCTATTGTCATGTTTTATTATATTAAAATGAATTATTGTGCTATGTGGCTACCTTGGAAGCTATTTATCTTTTTTTAAGAGCTTATATATCAAGCATCACAAGGTATGCATATTGCCCTTGCTGTAACGAGCGGATGTGCATTCAATATGCACGGAAGGATTTTATTTTACAAAACAAATAACACATATACATGTATAATCTCATTTTTTTCAATGTGATTATTAATCATGATTATTTTTCTAAGATCTGCAATTTATCATTCATGTCCTATGCTTTAGTAGTTTTGAGTGAACAAAAAAGTGTATTTATTCACCAAGTTTGTGTAAAGAATTCATGCTTGTGAGCATGGAAGGCATGTTGAGGTAATTTTACTATAATTATTTTGTGTCGCCTCAGTTTATAGCTTTTGCTTGTGCCCCTACAAATGGAGTGAAGGGGCATTACAGGCTCATCTTATTGTTATGCTCTATCATGTCATTCGTTTGTTTTTTATTTATGTTCAAAGCAATACCTCACAGTAAGTAGCCTCCGTGTACCGAAAGTTGTACATGGCGGACACTAAGCTAAAGCATGTTTCTTTTTTATTGTGTATGTATGTATATTTAACTGAAAACGAGCTTTGGCACAATTGTCGCAAGATTGGGTAGTTGTTATTGAAGAACTTCCACCAACCCTTCGTCCATGGGGAAAAAGTTGTCATTGACAATGATTGACATTGTACCCGCTGCAAACTCAAAACTAAGGCACCTTCCAGTCTTTTGAAAGAGAACAACTTAAAGGCATAATTTACCATTTGCAGATGAAGCAAAAACCCAGCATAAGTGCTGTAAAATAGTTCTAAAATGTCAGTTTGGGATAGAAACAACCACTGTACAAATTTGAATCTGTATAATCGATGTTACATATTTGTTGAATACACAAAATGTGAACAATAGTTATAATAAGACTGTTTCCAGACTAAACCATCTACAGTTATGGTTTGATTAGAAAAGTTATGATATCTCCTGATATTTTAGGCTTTATTTCAAAAAATTAATTTCATATGGTAGGATGTTTTGTGATACAACTGACCTACACATATGCATCAAATGTGATACCTTGAATTTTTCTTAAAATCACTGCTCCCAAAGGTAAACAGAACCTTTGATATGGATGGGAACAAAATGTAGAATAAATGTAGTGATATGACTGATGTATCTTCATGAACTAAAAAAACAAAAACAAAGCAAATGCAAAGAAAATTTGAATTCAACAATGCTTCGCATACTATGCTATTTGTGTTGGCAAGAAATTTTCTCTGTCTTGCGAAGTCTAACATTTAAATTTTCTCCCAGTTGCATCGCATTTAAGACCTCAATCCTGAAGGGTTGCCAGAGGCAGTATTGGAAATGGAGATGCTATCATTGTTATGGACTGGACTCACTATTCGTTGCTTCTTGGCTATTTCCTCAAAAGACGCACATTATTGAAAATGATAAAACACTGCCATTTTAGTGTTTGATTGACGCTGGTATTGATTGTAGTGACTGTCATTCAGAAATCTTTTCCAGTGAAGCTTGATTGAAACAGACAGAAAAGAAAAATATGCTGCATGCCAAATCTCATTTGGCAATTTTTTAAACTTTTAAACTCTTATATATTTTTTTATATGTGTTCGGTTTTAAACTGCCCACAATTTGCAAAAGATGGTTGATTAGTTTTGTGTCTCTATAAAATGTTTTTTGAGATATATATACTGATAAAGGGTAATGCTGAACGTTACAGCTTGTGAGCAGGCATGATCGTTGCTCGTGCATGGTGATTACAGCTTGGTGGTTAAGTGTAGATGAGTATGTGGCAGCCGTCCAGTATCGCGCGTGCACGCGAGAGAGATAAATTCGGTTGGACTCATGTCTGAAAATGCTGAATTTTGAAGCAGAATCTGTAGAATTTGCTGCGTTTTTCATTCATGTAATAATAATGATAATAATAACTGTGATAGATATGGGTGAGGAGGTGGTTCTGTATGTGTGAAAATTCATACAGTTTACGTTCTATGCAAATATATTTTTTGATTGTTGACTTTTTTTTTCTGACTGGATTTTATTTTATTTGTATTGTATTTCTCTCTTTCTTCACGTAGATATGTTTGATATCATGATTGAATTAAACGTATCATATTATTGTATGTACAATCACAGAAAAGGTGTGAATCGGCTTTTGATTTCACATAGTTTTGTGTGTGTGTGTGTGTGTGTGTGTGTGTGTGTGTGTGTGTGTGTGTCTTGCCTCCATTAGTGATTACTTACCCAATTTCTGAACATTGATGAATCATGTGTAGTTTTCCTTTTGATAACGTGGTTATAGCCTACCTGTCATCTATGATACTGGCATTAGTAGTGGGATGTAGTAGTAGTAGTAGCAGTAGTAGTAGTAGTAGTAGTAGTAGTAGTAGTAGTAGTACACAAGCAGTAGTAGTAGTAGTAGCAGTAGTACACGAGCAGTAGTAGTAGTAGTAGCAGTAGTAGTAGTAGTAGTAGTAGTAATAGTAAGTGATGATCGAAGATGATTGTGATGATGATGATGATGATGATGGTGATAATATATTCATAGGATATCATAATTACTATACTACTACTATTATTATCGTCACCATCTTTGTTGTTATGATTTTGAAGAGGAAGAGGAAGGGAGAAAGAATATACAGAAGAGCTACACAAATAATTGATAACTGATCTGAAAATCAAAATAATGCTATATTCTGATGAATGTTGGATTCGATTCTATTTTGGTCATGGTGGAGAAGCATAGTAGGGGGGTTCACACGTACACCAATTAACGGGATACAAATCTCGAGATTTGCATCGCGATCGGTATCTCGAGTTTTCTGCACGTGTGGACAGAAAAAACCCGAAAATTAGCGGGATAAGCATCGCGATGCTAATCCCAAGAAATCTTGGGCTAGTTCCTCAATTAAGCCCCCGTTCCACTATGCCGTTCTCGCTACGATTTGACAATTTTCTCAGGTCGGAAAGGATCGGGTAAAACCTGAGCCGATCTGGACACAGTACGATGTTAGAACGCTCTAAGTACGCTGCAGTTACGACTACCAAGTGCTTGCTAAGCTCTTACTACGATGATCGGGAATGAGACATTACGATCTCTGCCGCTGCCGGTATGCTTTAGAACGATGTAGCTACGCTGTCAGTGCGATGTTGCCGATGTTATCCGATCGATGCACGCTGTATCTACGCTCTGAACGATCTATACGATCTTATCACGCTGTTACCCCGCTCAGAGAGCTGAAAGTGCCCGATGTGCCCCGATGTACCCCGATTCGACTGTCAGTCTGCAGTCAGTCAACTTATTAGCATGCAGAACCGAAGAAATATACTGTGGACCTCGAAGAGGCTCCTCAACTCACGGTTCTTTTGCAGCAATGCATTGTATAAACAAAGACGTGCTGATTTTCCAAGGATTTTTCTTGATGTCCTTGCTTTTATAGTCCGTCTTCCTCCAGTTGTAGATGATTTCATATTCTTCAAAATTCTGCTATGTCCTCTTCCTCTTCTTTCAGCATCACGTGCAGTCTCTCTTTCTTCGCCTTTTGGGTAGCTGCTTCGCTGCTTTCTTCTCTTCTTTTTCTTCATCTCTCCTTCTTCAAAAATTACAGCTAAAATTACTTCCCGTTCTTGTGCCGATGTTACTACGCTCAGAAAGACCGCTGCGTTTACGCCGTCACTACGCTCTCCCCGCTGCGTTTACGCTGTCACTACGCTCTCCCCGCTTGCCGTACGATTAAAAATATGTCAATTTTGATCGGGGAGATCGGGAAGAAATTTTGAACCGGTTCAAAATTTCTTCCCGATCTGAAAAAATGCCCGCTCTAACCCCGACCTCCACAGGCTCCTGCTACGATGCTTCCGATCCCCGTACGCTTTTGCCGCTCTCTCCCGATCTGCTAGATCGGGACAGATCGGGGTCCAAATCGTGATAGTGGAACGGGGGCTTTAGCGGGATAATTGGCCCCGCGCCGGTACGTGTGAACGGTCGGGATTAGAATCTCGAGTTTTTATATCCCATCATGCAATGCGCACATCACAACAGCGAGGCCTCTGCGAAGGACAAAGGGAAGTGCGCGCAGGTAGTGGTAGAGAAGGGCGCTGTGTGACCCAGTTTGCAGGCTTTGCTGATATCTCTATCGGCAATTAGCGGGATAATTCGGTACGTGTGGACGCTCGCAAAATCAGCGGGATACTGATCGCGATCGCTATCCTGCTAATTTGGTACGTGTGGACGCTCGCAAAAAAACTCGAGATATGGATCGCTATTTTGTACGTGTGAACCCGGCTACTATCTTCGTAAACTAGGAGTTCATTCGGTGCATAATTAAGATCGTTTTGACAAGTGAAGAAAATCCAGAACTTTCTTCGCTCTGTGCAGAAATTCAAAAAAGAATATTCAGACGTGTCTACAAGTGGAAGACGAGTGCGTGTAAATCTGAAGGAGCTTACCCTGAAAATTCATGATTAGGATGTTGATGGTGATGGTGATGATGACGATGATGATGATGAGGACGATGATGTTGATGAAGATAATATTGATAAAGATGATGAGGAAGATGATAATCTTGACAATGAGATGATGATGGTGAAAATGATGGTGATGATGAATAAACGATGATGGTGATAAAGATGATGATGATGAAGATGATGCAAGCTGCTGATGATGATAACGAGTATCATCCTTATTACACGAGGTGGCTATCATTAAGATGCTGACATTGATTACTGAGAGGATTTTAAGAATGAGGAAGAAGACAGTACTTGCTATGAGCCTGGATAATTTATGATGATTTAAAAAAAGATGTCTACAGTGGACTCCGGTTATGCAGGGGCCGCGGAACTGGGGGGGGGGGGGGGGGGCCGGGGGGCTGCAGCCCCCCCCCCCCCCCCACACACACACTTTTGGATCGTGAAAAAAAAATAACAGAAAAAAAAGAAAGAAAGGGGAAAAATCGGGGGAAAATCACACTACCCGAATTTCTCACAAAAAGTGTGCTTCAGATCGCTTTATCTTGATTTAAAACACGCAGAAGCTCCGTCGAGTGGGAGGGGGCATCCCCCTCCCACACCCTCCCCCTCTACCTCATTAGACTTTGTACATACACACAGATGATGCACACGCGGAATAAGAGTTAAATGCCGTGATTTTGCTATTAACACTTTCCTGAAAAAGTCTAAATCATTTCCATAAATATCTTCTTTTTTTTGGGGGGGGGGGGGGGCTGGGGGAGCTAGAAAAAAAATCCAAGTATTGCACCAAAAGTTTGCACCAGATCGCTGAATTTCAGGTCTGAAAATGTAAAATCACCTTCGTGTGGGAGGAGAAATATCCCTTTTGTATATACACCCTCGTGAGCATGCCTTTTCTGTTTGATTGCTTAACAGACAACTTTCATGAAATTAATTGTAACAATAAATTAATACAAGAAGTTTATTTGTATGCTACCACTTTATAGGCAAATTGTTCAAGAATAATCCACATCAAAATATCCTGCTACCTTAAACAAGTGGGGTCGTTTCAAGTCGATAAAAGACGGAAAAACATGCATCAAATTGCACCATTTACAACATAAAAATGCAAAAAGTTCTCACCGTGGGAGGGGGAACACCCCCCTCCCACACCCTCCCCCCTTCCTCCGTTCCCTCCGCTCGCTCGCTTTATTAGTATTACTTGTCTGTATAATGGTGATTATGATAATGATATAATGGTAACAGATTCTCATCATGATGATGACGATTATGATAGTGGTAATGATGGTAATCTAACGCTTGGGACTTGAGACGAGAATGATGATGAGCGTAATGACAACGGTGATGAGGGATGATGAGAATAAACTGATGATGATAAAGATGAACATTACAATGATGTTGATGATGGTAGTGATAAATATGGGCTACGATAGTGAAGATGACAGATGCAGCTATGAAAATGATTTCTGACAATGATGGCGATGATAGTGATTGATAACGAAGGTGGTATAGACATTTTGCATCTCCATTTTTGCCCGATCAATGATCGCAGCGTTTAAGATGATGATACTTTGCTAGTGATGCCTGAAATGACACTAATGATATAAAGACATTGATTTATGAGTGACGGTTACCACAATGGTGATGAATGTTTAATAATAACCTGTAAAGATAGTATTTAGTTTCCGATGACACTTAGTGATGGCAATGGGATGGTCACAAGAGCGAGATTGTCAAGTTTCTTCGGACGATGGGTGCACGGATGGTTGTAAAGATGAAAAGGAAGATTTCAATTTTTCAACAATGATGATTATCTCTGGGTCAATCGGTTGATTGCATTCACGGTAAAAGCAAGACTGTTGCGGATGATCAGCAACGGAATTTACACATTCTGTCTCCGTCGGGAGTAAAGCAGCGATGTAAAAGAATGGTTATGGGGGGAGGGCATGCGCTTACGAAAGAAATGGCATCGAAGAATTACGCCAGTTTGCATGGTCCTGATATCGAATACATATCAATATCATTATTGACAACAAAGGAAACCATTAAGCCGTATTGATGTGATAATGACTTTTTGCAGTGATGCTGTGCATACAACTCTATGTTTGATTATGCTCAACTTCTGAGGGGCACGGCTTTTCCGATTTGTATAGCGCCATCTATTGGTACGAGTGTTACATCGTCCATCATCTCACATCGGATGGCATTGCATTCGGGTGGTAAAATTATTTTATTAAATTTTTGTAAACGGAATTGAAACCGAAATTATGCAAAATCGTGTCATAATATCCATACCATTGTCAATAAATACCAGTTTGAATGTGTGTAATCAGTTTGTTTACTTAATTGTTTCTGGTCGACTTACTCTCGTATTGTACGGGAAAGAATCTAAATTTACTTCGTGATAAAATCGTGGCAAAACCGAATCCAACGCAATATTCATGAATCGTCTGTCCGTGTCAAAACTTCCACAAGTTCTTCAAGAAAGAGTGAGCCTAATTAAGAAATAATCAGAGATCTTAATAAAAGTGCAGAGAGTTCTAATAATCATTTTGAGATTTTGTGATGGGAGTTGGGGAACGTACCTTGAAGAGGAGAAAAATCCATGAGCACGCGGAATCTATCAGATCCTTGCAAGAGTACCAAAATACAATAGACTGATTATGATTTAAAGTCATGCTTTATCGCAGAGTACTGGCCCATTAATCTTTGATTCTCACTTCCTGTTTTGCAGAAATTATTTTGGATAAACAAGGAGAGTGAGACAACGGAAGATATTGAAAATTAAGAGTTAGTCAATCGATAAAACGGATAGTGTTAGAGACAGACAGACAGACAGACAGACAGAAAGAAAGACAGACGGATTCAGCCACAAAGCAATGAATGAATGCATGAAAACAAAAAATGATAGATAGAATAGACATACAGAATGATAGATAAACAGATGTATAGATAAAAATAGATAAATAAGTAGATAACTGATCAGTCATTAAATAAAGAATAGATATAGACAGATGCAAGCATCTAATGGAGTAATTAAAACAATGCATGGAAGATTCATAAAAATCATGAAAATAATGCACCGACAAACACAAACTGATAGATAGATAGATAGATAGATAGATAGATAGATAGATAGATAGATAAATAGATAGATAGATAGATAGATAGATAGGTAGATAGATAGATAGATAGATAGATAGATAAATAGATAGATAGATAGATAGATAGATAGATAGATAAATAGATAGATAGATAGATAGATAGATAGGTAGATAGATAGATAGATAGATAGATAGATAGATAGATAAATAGATAGATAGATAGATAGATAGATAGGTAGATAGATAGATAGATAGATAGATAAATAGGTAGATAGATAGATAGATAGATAGGTAGATAGATAGATAGATAGATAAATAGATAGATAGATAAATAGATAGATAGATAGGTAGATAGATAGATAGATAGATAGATAGATAAATAGATAGATAGATAGATAGATAGATAGATAGATAAATAGATAGATAGATAGATAGATAGATAGATAGATAAATAGATAGATAGATAGATAGATAGATAGATAGATAGATTGATTGATTGATTGATTGATTGATTGATTGATTGATTGATTGATTGATTGAGTGATTGGCGGAGAGATAGACGGAACTATTGATACATAGTTGGATAAAAATAATGGTGATTTGAAATAATCATTCAATTAAAGAGGAATACAGTCATCAAGGTTGCATTTCATATTTATCTATTCCCACCTCATAATTTCCCCACAGACACTGACAGAGAAAAGAAGCCTATATAAACACCTCGAATGCCTAAATTTGGAAACCATCTGCCGCCATAATGAGCAAATAGCAATGGCTGTATTCATTGATTACTCTTTGTTTTTTTTCGTCATCCGTTTCTGTTCTGATAATCAAATAGGCCTGAATTACTTTTTAACCGTCTTAATCAAAGCCCCAAACCCAGCAATTCATGGCTGATAGAAAGTCATTCTGATTTATTTTTCTTCTTTCTGACATGAATTGTTGTTTCTGGTACATGTATCTGAAAACTCGAATTTACATTCTATAGTCTAGCAGCCAGAAAGGGTCCCCGTGCACCCCCCCTAAAACAAAATTCTACGATATGTTCGAAGATCGTCAGAACCTGTATTTTCCGAATCCGGTTGTCGCCAGCGGAAAAAAAGGTTGCGCGCGCGTCTTATTTGCATATTTCTAAGATGGCCGCCGCCCGTTGCTAGGAGACGGATTATTTTTGAATAACTTTAGTTAGGAATAACAAATTACCATAAAAATGGTATCATTTTGAAGAGAATTAAATTTCCTACAAGCTGATACCCCATTTGATGGGATAAATAGTTGTTGTCATGAAATATTAAGGAAGGAATTATGTTTTTTAGCATTTTTCTAAAAAGATAGGGAATTTGGTTATAATGTTCTTTTCCATACATCTAATATGCATTTACAAATAACATTTGAAATTTCCTAAAATTATCCCCCAGTCATAGCTATTATCATGTGAAAACGGCTTTCCAATACACCAATTCCTTTAAAAGTTACACGACATTAAAGGGGATAAGGTTCAATAGGTTTTACAGCAATATTATTTTAAGGGTTATAATGTCTCCGCGCGCAATTGCGTAGGTTCTGTATCTGGGGTTTGTTGTAGATCACTGCTATCTATTGATCAAATCTCATCGAAATCGGCGAAGAAAGAAAGAAAAATTACACTTTCTATTCCTTATATGAAATAAAAATGTTTTTTTTTTCTATTCTGTGTTACCAAACTCAATCCATTCAGCTTCCCATATGAACAGTTTCTTGTCTTTTTG
Source organism: Diadema antillarum (assembly GCF_040938485.1). Taxonomy (NCBI): domain Eukaryota; kingdom Metazoa; phylum Echinodermata; class Echinoidea; order Diadematoida; family Diadematidae; genus Diadema; species Diadema antillarum. Next base: position 44,199 of record NW_027272200.1, read on the forward strand.
GATTCCCTCCAAAATCACAACTTATCTGATATTAAAAAGTTAAAGAAAAAAATTTGACGTGACAGTTTCCTCTTATTGGAAGATTAAAGTGAAAAAAAAGAAGAATCTTATGCTAAAAGCCCTAAGAAATAAAGAACTTGTTAAATGGCCTTTCAGAGTTTAAAATGAAACATGGCTATCTTACTTTTTCATAACAAAATGAAGGGAAGTATCTGTGTAGTTCATGTCGGCCCATACTGGGTTACTATTCTTCAGAAATGATCCCCGTGCACCCCCCCCCCCAAAAAAAAAAAATCTACAATGTGTTCGAAGATCGTCAGAACCTGTATTTTGCGAATCTGCTTGTCGCCAGCGGAAAAAGGGTTGCGCGTGCGTCTAATTTGCATACTTCTAAGATGGCCGCCGCCCGTTGCTAGGATACGGATTATTTTTGAATAACTTTAGTTAAGAATATCAAATTACCATAAAAATGGTATCATATTAAAGAGAATTAGATTTCCTACAAGTTGATACCCCGTTTTATGTAATAAATAGTTGTTGTTATGAAATACTAAGGAAGGATTTTTTTTTTACATTTTTCCCAAGAAATACAGATTTCAGTAATGTTTTTTCCATACATTTAATTTCTGTTTACAAATAACATCGGAATTTTCCTTAAGTTAAACCCCATAAATAAGTATTATTATGTGAAAGCGGCTATTCAATACACCAATTCCTTTAAAAGTTACACGACATTAAAGGGAAAAGGTTCAATACGGTTATACAGAAATTTAAGGGTAATGTCGACGGCCGCACTTGCGTAACGCGTGTAATACTATAATAATCATTGCAAGTATGAGACCCTATCACTTCTTACATCCAAATTATTGATTAAATAACATTACATCTTGTGGAATATGAAAGCAAATTAAATCTTTTATTCGCTATCACCTTTGATCTACTCAGCTTCACTTTTAGTTTACGTCTTTTTTCATCAAATAGAATAAAGGCCTTACGAGAGGTGTAATTTCATGACGGCCGAAACGGGCTTACCTGGATAGGGGTTTCCAACATATCGATATTAATCAAACTTCTCTTCATCAACTCTCATTCTTCTGATCATCTTCACACACATACTCACACCTCCAATATCACACACAGGCATTCATGCACGGGAAATGAGCTCAGTCGTGAATTTCGTGAATTTATTCAATACGCCATTAATGCATTCATGGAACATCAAACTCGAATGCTTTATTTAGATGTCGAAATAAGAGTTACATGTATACCGCACAAGCGAAATATTTCTCACCATGCTCTAGCAGGAAATCAATTTATTTTTTTAAGATAAGATCGCACATACGTGTTCTCATTCTTTGGTGGTTCGCCTGATGGTTTTTAAACATATTGCTCACACGTTTATTATTGCCAAGAAACTAATAGATAGATTACAAATACCAAGGAATGGCATTGATAAAAACGAATAGTTGCAAGTCAAATCCAGTCGCTTTCAAATTCTGTTTTTTTTTTATAAAAAATGATTTCATGCACTTAACTTTATTACATGGGTTGATTTAAATACAACGTAAACTTGGTTGTTGAATCCGTTAGGAGTGACTAATAATCAATATTATACAAAAATGAGAGAGAGAGAAAAAAAATGTTATGGTTAAGTAGACCATGGATCTATAAAACATGAGGGAAATGTCTGAGGGAACATTAACCATGCATGCGTGTATGTATGTATGTGTGCATGTATATACTATAACTATGTATATATAATATATCTATATCTATATATAAATATATAAATATATATATATATATATATATATATATATATATATATACAAATATATATATATATATATATATATATATATATATATATATATATCACGTTTATATTTATGCAGGTTTGTATACTTTTGTGTTGTGTGTGTTTGTGTTCAAGGATGTTTGTGTATGACTAATGTGTTAAACATTAGACATATTCAGAGTGTAAATGTTTAACCACAACGAATACAATATTTTCATGTTTTCCACAGAAATTAGACATCTATTATAATTAGATAAATTTGCTAAAATGATTTGAAGTGTATCTGCTATAGGCGCATCTGACGTGCAATCCACTTTATAGAGCGCATGTAAGTTCCGCTGGAATAACAACTCATGCATGAGTTAAATACACCATCCAATGTTTTCAGATATCCATGCCCTACTCGTCCGCCGGTCCTTTTTAGATAGAGTAACTATAAATGTGCATGATCGATACCCAAAAGATTATTGACATTGCACGTTAAACACTTTCACTAGGTTGCCATTGTCGCGAGTCTCGATATGCTAATACATGTATACTATCTACCACAAATCGATTCTTAGTCTACGAGTGACCGTGGTGATCTTATCATGGCTTATCACATCTTGAGGTCTATGGTGGTAATCGTGTTGATCGTAGAAGAATTATTGGACTGTTTGAAAAATTACTACGATCAACACAATGTCTTTGACTGACATCAAGATTTGATTATCTGATGATCAGCACGATTAGTCCGCGAGTAAGACCACGATTTCGGGCGAATCGAGAAAGTGGACCCAGCTTAGTGAATGCCACGAGAGTGGTAACGTACCATAAAGATAATCAACACGACAGTTTCAATACCGTACATATCAATATTTACATATCTTCCAAGATTACTTCACCTATGTAATCTAGATTCTTTTGTATGCCTCCGCCAAGAAGTGGTGCCGGAGGCATTATGTTTTCGGGTTGTCCGTCCTTCCGTCCGTCCTTCTCTCCGTCCGTAATGAATTTTGTGGACAGCGTAACAAAAAAAAAAAAAAAAAAAACCCTGAAATTTGGCATGTATGTGTATTGGGGGTGAAATTCTGCCTATCAACTTTTGGGTGCACATGCTCAAGGTCAAAAGTCAAAAGGTCGAGGTCAAATGCTTAAAATTTCACTATTTCCCTCATATCTCTGCAATGCCTAAAGATATTTTCTTGAAACTTAGTGTATACAGGTATTACCCAATTAAAATTCACTGGTAAAAGTTTGGGGTCATAAGGTTAAGGTCAAATGTGAAAAGGTCAAGTGAAAATGTTAAAATTTTACTTTTTTTCTCTGTATCTTGGATATTGTTCAAGGTATCTTCATGTCAGGTCAGGATGATCTGCTACTGGTACCCTGTAGCCCAGTACAACCTGTTTCAGGGTCGGATTGTCGGCGACTAAACCGGCAAACCCACCAGTCTCCAACTGGAGAATGGTGAGGAGGGTGGCTGGACACCCTGGTGGAACTAAAAACAAGATCTATCTTAAGGGCATCGACTCTGGAGAGTCAACGATGGCCATCCAGCAATGCAGAAGGACCCGGCCACCCACTGCATTTTCTTGGCCACGATAGTTCTTATGAGAGTTCGTAAACATTGTGGAAAACCGGCATCTGATGGTGGGACCCGCAGGCCAGATGATGCGTCAATGGCTACTGGGGAAGAGGAGCGTGTTGCACCGACTAGGCACAGCTGTAAGGACGCAGAATATACTGCCGATAATCCTGTGCATGAAAGGAGCAGCACAAACCTGAGAAAACCTAGAAATATAGGGACATGGAATGTTCAAGGAATGAATGCTGACAAGATGGAGATCATCATAACCCGAATGGGAGAACAAAATATCAGTGTGCTTGGTATTTCAGAGACTTGGTGGCTCAACCAAGGTCGTTTCACTACCGAAGATGGCTACACAGTTGTGTATTCAGGCAAAGACGGCGGAAAGAGGGAACACGGAGTAGGCTTCATCCTGGACAAAAACTCGGCTAAGTCTTTCTTGGGTTTCAACCCAATAAGCAAAAGAATTATTACTCTCAGACTGGAAGGTCACCCATTTAACATCTCCGTCATCCAGGTCTATGCGCCAACATCTACTGCATCTGATGAAGCCATGGAAGACTTATGATCAGCTCCAAGATACTCTTGACAAGATTCCGAACAAAGATGTTCTTGTGATAATGGGAGACTGGAATGCAAAAATTGGCAAATCAGTGACCAAGTCTAAGATCGTCGGAAAATATGGATTGGGAGAAAGAAATGAACGTGGAGATAGTTTGGAAGATTTCTGCCAAGCTAATGACCTGATTGTTGGAAACACTTTCTTCCAGCAGCACCCCCGAAGACTATGGACATGGAAGAGTCCCGGGGACAATGTTAGAAACCGGATTGACTATATTCTCGTTAAAAGAAGATGGCGCTCTTCACTGCTCAGTGTTCGGACAAGACCAGGTGCAGACTGTGGGAGTGACCACCAGCTTCTGGTTGCACAGCTGAAACTAAAGCTCAAAGTAAAGAAGAAAGAGACACCACCATTAAGGTTTGATGTAGACAACATACCGGAACAGTACACTGTTAGTGTGAGCAATAGATTTCAGGCACTTCTTCAGATTGATGATGAAGAGCTGTCTCCCAATGAACTGTGGGAAGGAATGAAAGAAGCAGTGTTAAGCACAGTTAAGGAGGTCATCCCAAAGAAGAAGAAGAAGAAGCAACCATGGTTATCCAGAACAACATTAGAACTGACTTGCTGACAAGAGACAGGATGCGAGGAAGAGAGGGGATATGGCTGAGTGGCGAAGACAACACAAAGAAGTGTCAAAAGCAGTTAGAGCTGATCAACGTGCCTTCGTTGAGAGAAAATGTGAGGAGATAGAAAGAGCAGGGAGTGATTCTAAGAGGGTGTATGCTCTGGTCAAAGAAAATGACTCAAAAACCATCAGCAAGGTCAGATGTCATCAATGACAGAAATGGTACCACCTTAACAGAGAGCACAGACATAAAGAACAGATGGGCCTAGTACTGCAAGGAGCTCTACGAGCAGAAGACCCAGGCAGACTCTGCCAACAGCAACCTAGGGGAACAAGAGTTAGAACCACCCCCGTTATTGGAGGAAGTGCGCCAAGCAATGAGAGAAATTAGGAACGGGAAATCACCAGGCTGGGATGATATCCCAGGCGAGTTATGGAAAGCCTCTGGTGAGGAAGGCATAAACATCACGTGGAAACTATGTGACAGAATCTGGAGGAATGTAGAATGGCCCGAGGACTGGGGAAGAGCGGTCTTTATCCCGATACCTAAAAAAGGAAATGTAAAGGAGTGCTCAAACCATCGCACCATTAGTTTGATAAGCCATGCCAGCAAAATACTACTCAAGATCATCAACAACAGAATGAAACGGCAGATGGAAAATGAGATATCTGAAGAGCAGGCTGGTTTTAGAGCAGGAAGAGGCACGTGAGACCATATCATCAACATCAGAAACATCATTGAGAATTGCCGAGGACACTCTGTACCACTCTACCTGTGCTTTATAGATTACAGCAAAGCCTTTGATTGTGTCTGTCATGCAAAATTATGGAACACTATGAGAGAAATGGGTTTTCCTAGCCATATAGTGAAGCTCATTAGCAAGCTATATAAAGATCAAGAGTCTACAGTACGAACAAGCAGAGGTGACACAGAATGGTTCAAGATTGGTAGAGGTGTCAGACAGGGATGCATACTATCGCCCCAGCTTTTCAACATCTATGCTGAACGGATTATGAGAGATGCCCTGGGAGATTTCCTTGGTGGAGTGACAATAGGTGGCCAACGGGTAACAAATCTCAGGTATGCGGATGACACCACCCTGGTTTGTAACAACAGAAGAGAATTGATGGATCTACTCAGAGCAGTAAAAATAGCAAGTGAAGAGAGGGGGCTAATGCTACATACTAGAAAGACTAAGATCATGGTTGTAGATGGAGAACGGAGTTTTGCAGATGGTGTCTTTTCTCTAGATGGTGATGCCATTGAAGAGGTGGAAAGCTTCGAGTTCCTGGGTTCCATCATAAACACCAAAGGGGACTGCTCACAGGAGATTAAACGAAGACTAGCAATGGCCCGGAATATGGTACAAAGTATGACAAAGCTCTGGAAAAGTAAACTCCCTTCCTCCCTCAAGGTCCGGCTACTAAGATCTACAGCCTTTGCCGTGGCATCATATGGCTCAGAATCCTGGACAATGAAGTCAGCAGACAAGAAGAGACTGGATTCGTTTGAGATGTGGGGCTATCGTAGGATACTGAGGATACCATGGAAAGAAAGAAGAACAAATACATGGGTGCTAGAGGAGCTTGGAGTGGAAAAGAAACTACGGGCTGATATTGTGGCCAGAAAATTGACATATTTTGGCCATGCTACCAGACATCACTGCCTGCAGAAAACAATCATCCAGGGAATGGTTGAGGGAAAACGTAAAAGAGGAAGACCCGCAGCAAGCTGGCTTGATGACATCAAACAGGTGACTGGAGCAAGCATTACAGAGGCTACCAGAGCTGCCGCTGACCGCAGACAATGGCGTTCTCTCATCCGAACCACACCTGCATATTTGTATGCTACGTGACTAGAGAGAGAGAGATCTTCATGGAACATAGTATATATTATGCATGTACTGACTGGAAGTGATTATCTAGGGAATTTGGGGTTCATGGGGTCAAAGGTCAAGGGCAACACTTCAAAATTTTACTATTTCCCTCATATTTATGCAATGCCAGCAGGACTTAAACTTGGTGTATGCATGTATAACCCAAAATAGAGATTCTCTGGCAATTTCTTTTTTTTTTTTGCCAAAAAGGTCAAAGATCAAGGATCAAGAGAAAGTGCTGAACTTGCTTCTTCCTCCATGTCTCGGAAGTGGCTCATGGTATCTTGAAACTTAGTACATATTTATGCATGTTCTGCCTGACAGTGATTCTCTTATGAATTTTAGGGTCAAAGGCCAGATGAAAATGGTAACAATTTTCTACTCAATACAAAAATTGCACTTTTTCTCCATACCTTGAAAATTACTTAATGCATAAACTTATGAAAGGGCCAAAGTCAAGTTAAAGTCCTAAAATTCCCAAATACATGCTCTCCTATTCATCCAATTAGATCTAGGTCAAGGAAGGTGACCATTTTGAATTTTGAATGGAAACAATGTCATTATCGTTTTCAAATTCCCAGTAACAGGGCATTTAATCTTGTTGCTTTCGCGTGGCCTTTCTTTCTATGATATACAAGAAGTAAATTTGTTATTGCTTTCAGCAATAACAAATTGGGGCCCGTTTATCTATATCATGACGAACCTCCGGAATAACGAACCTTTGGGGGAAAAAATGAACCTTCGGAATAATAAACTATAACTACTATTGTTATATTGTACAAGCTTTAACGCCGACATCTATTAACCTACTATATTACTACTTTCACTCTTTGAAAGGAAACACGCCAACAACCAACGACACAACAGGAATGGAAACAATGGCATTATCGTTTTCAAATTCCCAGTAACAGGGCATTTAATCTTGTTGCTTTCGCGTGGCCTTTCTTTCTATAATATACAAGAAGTAAATGTGTTATTGCTTTCAGCAATAACTAATTTGGGCCCGTTTATCTATATCATGACGAATCTCCGGAATAATGAACCTTTGGGGGAAAAAATGAACCTTCGGAATAATAAACTGTGACCAATATTGTTATATTGTACAAGCTTTAACGCCGACATCTATTAACCTACTACTACTTTCACTCTTTGAAAGGAAACACGCCAACAACCAACGACACAACAGGAATGGAAACAATGTCATTATTGTTTTCAAATTCCCAGTAACAGAGCATTAATCTTGTTACTTTCGCGTGGCCATTCTTTCTATAATATACAATAAGTAAATTTGTTATTGCTTTCAGCCGGCAGCATAGCTTTCGATGGTTTGTGATATCATTAGAATTAAAACATTGAGCTCTCCATAGCTGACAATTGTAAAGTAGTAGCCCGCCAAAGTTGGATTACCTTTTTTTGATACGCACTGTATAACCTGAAAAAAAAAAACAGATTTATTGGGTTTTTATCAATTGTACATTATAGCCACTCAAATAATGATGTATTGTTTGAGTTAGTCTTCGTACACCACTTAATTACCAACTGCTAATAGTAGTCGTAATCTTCGTTGTAATATTAAACTAGAAATGTCGCTATGACGACTGGTATGCCTCCGCCATAATGCATGATTCTCCTAATAGGTCTATAGTACATGTGGACAATGTGTGATTACATTTTCACAAAATTGGCAAAATATTATAATGGCATGTTTGTCACAAATGTGTTGAATGGTCACCTTCCTTGACCTAGGTTTAATTGGATGAATAGGAGAGCATGTATTTCACTTGATCTTTGACCTTTGACCTATCGTAGATTTTTTTTTTTTTTTGGGGGGGGGGGATGCACGGGGACCATTTCTGAAGAATTTATGATGTAACCCAGTATGGGCCGACATGAACTACACAGATACTTCCCTTCATTTTGTTATAAAAAAATAAGATAGCCATGTTTCATTTTAAACTCTGAAAGGTCATTTAACAAGTTCTTTATTTCTTAGCGCTTTTAGCATAAGATTCTTCTTTTTTTTCACTTTAATCTTACAATAAGAGGAAACTGTCACGTAATTTTTTTTCTTTAACTTTTTAATATCAGATAAGTTGTGATTAATTTCACGTTCTTGGAGGGAATCCAAAAAGACAAGAAACTGTTCATATGGGAAGCTGAATGGATTGAGTTTGGTAACACAGAATAGAAAAAAAAACATTTTTATTTCATATAAGGAATAGAAAGTGTAATTTTTCTTTCTTTCTTCGCCGATTTCGATGAGATTTGATCAATAGATAGCAGTGATCTACAACAAACCCCACATACAGAACCTACGCAATTGCGCGCGGAGACATTGTAACCCTTCAATATTGCTGTAAAACCTATTGAACCATATCCCCTTTAATGTCGTGTAACTTTTAAAGGAATTGATGTATTGGAAAGCCGTTTTCACATGATAATAGCTATGTTTTGGGGATAATTATAGGAAAATTCAAATGTTATTTGTAAATGCATATTAAATGTATGGAAAAGAACATTATAACCAAATTCCCTATCTTTTTAGAAAAATGCTAAAAAACATAATTCCTTCCTTAATATTTCATGACAACATCTATCTATCCCATCAAATGGGGTATCAGCTTGTAGGAAATTTAATTCTCTTCAAAATGATACCATTTTTATGGTAATTTGTTATTCCTAACTAAAGTTATTTAAAAATAATCCGTCTCCTAGCAACGGGCGGCGCCCATCTTAGAAATATGCAAATTAGACGCGCGCGCAACCTTTTTTTCCGCTGGCGACAACCGGATTCGGAAAATACAGGTTCTGACGATCTCCGAACATATCGTAGAATTTTGTTTTAAGGGGGTGCACGGGGACCCTTTCTGGCTGCTAGACTACTAGGCCTATAATTATTATTCTCTTCAATCCTCAGAATGATATTACGCAAACTCGCTACATCATATCTAATTGCATACTAATAACAACCAATTTTATGTATCTTTGTTGGTCTATCGTCAGGGCCATTATCAGCCTTATCTTTTTTTTTGCGGGGGGGGGGGGGGGGTTATAATGTAAGTAACACGTCAAAGGTCAATTGCTTATAGATTTAGGCCCTAAGTGTTTTTCTTGTGTAAATCTTGCGTGTGTGTATGTGTGTTTTATGTTTTTCGATGTCCCATCGTCATTAATCATTTAAAGAAGAGCAAACATTTACAGCTCTTCCTATATTGGAGTCGGCTCCGACAACATCAACGAGTGATCACGAATTAATTGTTTCGATATGTTACCTCTTGTGGTCCCTCTCTAAACATGAAAAATATAATGATTCTTCCTCGAAGCTCTTGAGACGATTTGCATGAGGCCCTTTCTCCTCGGTCTCTTATACTCCGTGCTTTCCTTTAACCCGGACTAAGCCAATACAGATTTCCCATCAGCCCCTTTCCCACTGATATCTGAACACCGAATATGTCTTTACACGACTATGGTTGAGGTACTGTGATAATCTATCAAACTTTGTTGCTCGACATGCTGGAACAACGATGTTCCCAGTCGTTGGGTGGAGATAATCATTGCCTTCTTAGATTCATCCAGGAAAACACTTATAAGAGTTAAGTTTGACTCCGGGTGAACGGATGTCTAAAGGTAAATTTTGCGTTGATGGTATTCGACAAGGTATTTATAAAGCAGAACACTGTACACAACGCTTATCATATCTACTTCCTTTCATTAAGTTTTGTTGAACCATACACGAAATTGTACTACGATAAAAGCACACAATGCTCCGGGAATGATGCCGACCGGTCCTTTAATATGGCATGATATGCTATTGGTTTTGGGGAGGCGAGAGGTAATTGTGCTCCACCACCTACTTCCGTAATTCCACATGAATATTTGCCCTAAAACCTCGTCACTGACTATCACCAGCTCAAATATTTACTCCTAAACAAAGAACCCCTCCCCCGCCGCCGAAACGTACACACCAGTCTATGCCGTCAATGAGTGACCATACTCCACTTCGCTTGTAAGAGGGCGCTATGGAAGTAAACATTACCTCGACGCTGATTACAAACGACTGCCTCTACTGCCGCACACTGCGTCGATTTAAGTGTTTAGGCCTACAATAGATGATGATAAGTTAAATATCACCTTTGTCTTATCGCCTGAGATCACTGGCGTAGCCAGGGGGGGGGGGGGGGGCGATGGGGGCGGTCGCCCCCCTAAGATTTGGACCGGGGATTTGGGAGGCGGAAAAAAAATGCGTGTATACTATATGCATTCACATGAAGCGGGTATCCTTTGCAACCTTTCATCAAATAAAATATTTTTTGAATATTTCACTCAAAGTGTGCACCAGATCATTGAATTTCTATTCAAAATATGCAAAATCTCTCGTGCTTGGGAGGGGGTATCCCCTCCCAAACCCTCCCCCTCTGTGCCTCTTTCCCTAGCTTAGTACACTTTTTAGATTTACCCCCCAAAAAAATGAATAATTCTGAGTGCACAACACTTATTACTTATATTTCGAAAACTCAAGGTTCCGTCATGTATAAGGGGAATTTCCCCTTTTAATCGACCCTTTCCTCCCTCAGTCCCCCCCCCCCATCAGTTTTTTTTTGTTTTTTGGTGATTTCCCAAATGTTGATTCCATCAAATATGCGTATACGAGATATCTCAATTTCAACCTTAAAAAGGCAAAAGCTCCATCGAAAGGGAAGGGTGGAGATAACACTCGCTAACGCCTTCTCCCTGCTCGCCCGACCCTCCCCCCCCCCCCCCCTTCCGCCATGCATAGAAGTAGACTGTGGCTATACCCAGATCGCTTTATTTCAATTCTAAAAACGCAAAAGCTCCGCGAGCGGGAGGGCGAAATCCCCCTTCCCCTAAGCTTTACCTCACTAGACTTTATACATACACACAGATGGTGCACATTCGGAATAAGAGCTAAATTCCGTGATTTTAACACTTCGATGAAAAAGTATTGCACCAAAAATTTGCACCAGATCGCTGAATTTCAGGTCTGAAAACGCAAAATCACCTTCGTGTGGGAGGGGATATGCCCCTATCTACACCCTCGTGTGCATGCTTTTTCTGTTTGATTGCTGAACTGCAGACAGCGTTCATGATATTCAGTGTAAGAATTAATACAAGAAGATTATTTAAATGATACCATTTTATAGGCAAATTGTTCAATAATAATCTACACTAAAATATACTGCAACCTTAAACAAGTGGGACTGTTTCAACTCGTTAAAACGCGCAAAAACATGCATCAAATTGCACCATTTGCAACATCAAAATGCAAAAAGTTCTCACCGTGGAAGGGGGGACACCCCCCTCCCACACCCTCCCCTCCCCCCTCGCTCGCTCCGCTCGCTCGGGTTCAGTCGCGTTCATGATATTCAGTGAAAGGAATTAATACAAGAAGATTATTTAAATGATACCATTTTATAGGCAAATTGTTCAATAATAATCTACATCAAAATATACTGCTACCTTAAACAAGTGGGACTGTTTCAACTCGTTAAAACGCGCAAAAACATGCATCAAATTGCACCATTTGCAACATCAAAATGCAAAAAGTTCTCACCGTGGAAGGGGGGACACCCCCCTCCCACACCCTCCCCTCCCCCCTCGCTCGCTCCGCTCGCTCGGGTTCAGTCGCGTTCATGATATTCAGTGAAAGGAATTAATACAAGAAGATTATTTAAATGATACCATTTTATAGGCAAATTGTTCAATAATAATCTACATCAAAATATACTGCTACCTTAAACAAGTGGGACTGTTTCACGTCGATAAAACGCGCAAAAACATGCATCAAATTGCACCATTTACAACATCAAAATGCAAAAAGTTCTTATCGTGGAAGGGGGGACACCCCCCTCCCACACCCTCCCTTCCCCCCTCGCTCGCTCCGCTCGCTCGGGTTCAGTCGTGTTCATGATGTTCAGTGAAAAGAATGAATACAAGAAGTGTATTTAAATGATACCATTTTATAGGCAAATTGTTCAATAATAATCTACATCAAAATATACTACTACTTTAAACAAGTGGGACTGTTTCACGTCGATAAAACGCGCAAAAACATGCATCAAATTGCACCATTTGCAACATCAAAGTGCAAAAAGTTCTCCCCGTGGGAGGGGGGACACCCCCCTCCCACACCCTCCCCTCCCCCCCCCCCCCCCCTCGCTCGCTCCGCTCGCTCGGGTTCAGTCGCGTTCGTGATATTCAGTAAAAAGAATTAATACAAGAAGTGTATTTAAATCATACCATTATAAGCAAATTGTTCAATGATAATCTACATCAAAATATACTGCAACCTTAAACAAGTGGGACTGTTTCAACTCGTTAAAACACGCAAAAACATGCATCAAATTGCACCATTTGCAACATCAAAATGCAAAAAGTTCTTACCGTGGGAGGGGGGACACCCCCCTCCCACACCCTCCCCTTCCCCATCGCTCGCTCCGCTCGCTCGGGTTCAGTCGCGTTCATGATATTCAGTGAAAAGAATTAACACAAGAAGTGTACTTAAATTATACCATTTTATAGGCAAATTGTTCAATAATAATCTACACTAAAATATACTGCTACCTTAAACAAGCGGGACTGTTTCACGTCCATAAAACGCGCAAAAACATGCATCAAATTGCACCATTTACAACATCAAAATGCAAAAAGTTCTTACCGTGGGAGGGGGGACACCCCCCTTCCACACCCTCCCCCCCTCGCTCGCTACGCTCGCTCGAGCTCGGTCGCTTCGCTCCCTCGCAGACTAACCGCCCCCCCTAAGATGAAATCCTGGCTACGCCGTTGCCTGAGATGATAAGATGTTGGATTACCTTACAGAGAAGAAAACATTGCGTGGGGATTTGTACATGTGCTCAGCAAATGCACGTGGTTAACCACGTAGATAGGTGACGACGGTGAACCTACTTTTAAGTTAAATATAACTGTGTGTAACTGATTACATTATATGCCGCAGGATCGGTGTAGATACAAGTAGTCAGAAATCTGTACAGAGACTTTACACAATTTATCAAAACGACAAAAATGTAGCAAGAATTGCCTAGGAGATTTATCCGGCGCATTATTTTCTCATCTTGTTTATCATGTGACTGAATAAAAATAGCTCTAGGCATGATTTTATTTCTGAGTTATCTGTGTTATCCATTATGTGTTGTAAAATTACAATGTCTCGTCAGTTTGTTGTTGTATTTCAAGGAAATAGGGATGGTACTAGAGTACATCAGAATCAATCAGTCAATCAATCAATCAATCAATCAATCAATCAATCAATCAATCAATCAATCAATCAATCAATCAATCAATCGATCTAATCAATCAATCAAATGAAATATTGATTATACCCGAAAATTGGAGAGTCAAGCTATCACCTTTTAGCAAAGGCACTTTAGGTTACTAACCTTTGACGTGTATTTTCCAGTATGAAATGCTCTGTAACGTCTGTAGGGTCGTTTGATATCCAAGTATCTTGTTTGTATTGTGGCATGTATTATATGACTGCTAGATTTTGAGCAATTTTTTTTTTTAAATTTAATCCAAAATCACGAAAGCCACGTATAACCCTCTCCCCCACCCCCTTGAGCCCCCCCCCCCCCCAAAAAAAAAAAAAATTAAAAAAATGAAAAAAAAAATGAAGAAACAAAAATGTAGCTTAGAACTTTGGGAATCACAGATTTGACAGAACGGCAACTCACACATATTGCTGTAAACACAGGGTTGAATATTGCTGTATTCGGTGTACGAATCTAGTTAACATTCTCTCTTTATTATACGTTATTGTATGAGGTATGTTTACATTCCGCTCTCTGTTCACAAAGAGAGAACGTTTCGTTTACTTAATAGGGCACTATGAAAGGTCAGAGTCACTCCGAGTTCGTGTTTACTGTTATGAATAGAATAAAGTCTAACGTGTAACGAGCGGAAGGACGGATATGCCGGTAGCTGTTTCATCGAAATGCAATTAAAGGCAACGAAATTATGCGCTGTGATAATAAAACATAGTACTTTCCTATACAAATTAGATCATGGTGGCCGACGTCATGCCCTAGAACCAGTCTCCACCATTGACCTGCACATTGATATCTTTTTTTTTTCTTCTTCTTTTTCTTTATCCCGAAAATTTCGTAAGCCTTATACCAAATCTACGGGGATATCGAAAGTAGAAATGAGAAAGAATAAAAATTTTCCGTTAGACCTACGGTCAATGTATATATGCAAGGTATTGATAACTTAGTATAAATATTTCGAAGTGGAGAACGGTTTTAGTTTGTTAACTTTATGTTTCATAAAAGCCTGTGGACAAACAAATTTAACCTCCCCCCCCCCCCCAAAAAAAAAAAAAAAAAATTAATGACATCATCACGTAATTTAATTCGATTATGGTCAAGATCGCTATCTCTTTCCCCCCTCGAAAACATGTTAAAGATTCCTTAACCTTCTCAAGTTACTTTAGGCCCTATTCTTCAGTGAAACTTCTAACTCTCTGTTGGTTATATTGTATTTTATTCATTGATGTCAACAATATGGAGTGGCTTTTCATTTCAAATCCTCATTATTTCCGAGTTCAGGAGAGTATGTTTTTATTGATATATTCAGGCCTTCGCTCTCTCTCTCTCTCTCTCCGTTTCTTTCTCTCTTTCCTCTCAATCTTATCAGCTTATCAGTGATAGATGGGCCATATCGTTTTAAGTGCAATAAGGCCCTTACTTTGGTGCTCGTCTTCTTATCTATTAGAGCTGTTAGATATTATCCTATGTTGCGATAAGAGGTAAATGTATGATTCTCAATGCAAAATCTAATGTTACATCATAACCTCTATAGCTATTGTCGCTACAGCACCTAGCACACTTCCGTTTGGGGCCCTCCTTCTTACCCAGTTCTTTACTATAAGACACCTTACAATGCTTTGCAACAACAGTTCCTGTTATGATCTCTTTGCTTAACTCCTTCATTAACTATTGGCGAGCTATTTGTATCCAATGCCAATAACGTTTTTTGAAGATGGTGCATGTAGAGAAACGAAAAACCGCGTACTTCGCGCAGCGAAGCATTCCCTTTGTTCGGAACACATTAGTATCTTCTCCCAAATGATTAGATAAATTATTGTCATGTTTAGAATGAACTCCATTGATCATAGAAGTTCCAGGAAAGGCTATACGGATGTACTATGCAAACAAAATATAACTGTGAATGTTTGCCTTTACATTAGGTAAACGATATTATTATTAATTTGATTTTGAATTTTGCTCTTTAGTCGGTTTTTAGTGAGCTTTCATCCCCATGTCTGTATGATAATTATTACACTTGCTCGACCATCAAGACCAATTATAAGGATCTACAATGCGGTTTGCCATTTTGAAGTGGTTTCGACCTCAAACCAACAGAACTAAATGCCTAGAGCCTTTCACACGATCAGGTAAAACACACAGATAGTCAACTTTTTTCCTCACTAAATATCTTGGTCTTAATCCAAACAACCTTTGGCACATTTTTGAGGCAGCCTTTTGTAAAAGATTTGGTCTTGAGACTTGGCAGACGAAGAAAAAAAATGGAAGA
The DNA here is from genome assembly GCF_040938485.1 of Diadema antillarum. Lineage (NCBI taxonomy): Eukaryota > Metazoa > Echinodermata > Echinoidea > Diadematoida > Diadematidae > Diadema > Diadema antillarum. The sequence goes on from NW_027272200.1 coordinate 60,204, forward strand.
AAGATCATAGTTGTTGGCAGTTATATTGTGAGTCAACAAACACACACACAGCTAACACAAAGAAGACACTGTGGTATGTTGGGCGGATTTCACGAGAATAGCGGAAACGTGTATTTACACCCAGATAAGTCACCATACATTCATGAAACCGCTAATGTGTGTTTTTCTCTCCCCCCCCCCCACCCTGTCTCTCTCTCTCTCCCATTCTTCAATATGTTCGACTACAGACAATCCATATACCTATACAAAGATTGGTTAACGCGGTTTGTTATGAGTGTGCGGTGTGTGTTTGATTGTACCTTTACCGCCCACCCTGTAATGCTTTGTATTATTTCTCCATAATAATCCACAGCAATTCACTACTGTTGTTTTTTTCACAATGGCAACCTCAAGGAAATTGACTTGTATACCAAGGAGATCCTTGTTTGAACATAAAATGCATCAGAACCTAATTTTTGGCCACGATTGATGTATAGGCCTGTATGTATGCATGCACATTTACAACATCACAGTCATCACACTCTGATCCTTGTATCAACTGCATACCATACATACACACCATCTTTATGACTTGCCTTTGTATCTATTTTCAGAGACAGTTATAATAGATGTAATCATGATAATTATAATACAAACACCTGTATGTATAGATATGAAGCAGAATAATTGTCGAATATATTTCTTTCTTTCAAATGAAGTCGGAAAGAAGATAAATTTTTACTTTTAATTCGATATTCTCTGCGTCAATATTGGCAGGGGAGGGCTATTGAAAGTTTACACCCTGACTACAGACAAATTGCACTCGTTTATCAATAAACTACGGATAGAATCTAGCAACAGAGTTGAAATATCGCAATTTGATATTTGCCAGATTTGTTGTGTGGTACCGGTCTGTTGTCACATGAACACTGCGTGACCGTATTTACAAAGTTAAGCCTCTTTAGTGTTAGCGCAGCAACAGTAACTCTTCTCGTGGGCGGCGCCTGTAATAGAAAATATAAAACTTATCTAGCACTGTAGGCCTGTCGTTCGCACGCCTGATTCAGGAAATGGCATTGTAGGGAAAAATACAACAACAACAACAACAACAACAACAACAACAACAACAACAACAACAACAACAACAATAATAATAATAATAATAATAATAATAATAATAATGATAATAATAATAACAACAACAACTACTACTACTACTACTGCTACTACTACTACTACTACTACTACTACTACTACTTCTACAGCAACAATAACAAACAAACAAACAAACAAACAAACAAACAAACAAACAAACAAACAAACAAAAAAACAACATCTAGAGTACAATGATGTGAGCTCTGGTCATTATTCGAACCCGAATGTCATTTTTTTCAAGTTCTAAACCTCATCCATCGAACCACGGACCAGAACTGTGATCTGGTTAACCGGTTTCTTTTGGAGAACCCATCTGTTTTTGGCAATGAGGGTTATATTTACTGCAGAAAACATTTTTTTTTTTTCAGTGATAATGTTCAGCGTGAAGAGACAGTTCTTTTTGTCGCAGTGATGTAGAGTGGTTAATTAGTTCCATATGCATTTTAAACGAGTTATTTGTACATGACCCCAACGATTACCATTCTGTATCATACTCAGTCCGACAAGTTTCGCGGATATTTGTCGTGAATCTGCCGTGGCACATAATAGTTCACGAGGTTAAACCTGAAAAAAAAGAGAAAAGAAGAAAAATGCACACACCCACATTCATTTATTTTTTACGTGAAAGCTAAACATCATGATTGTGCATTCAATACACAATAAATGCAGTCCTGCTACTGGACACTCCCGCAGACAACCAGCCGGCCGGAGAACTTGAACAGCGTCCTCATGCGTCAGCTATTTGACAGGCATTGACGTCAGTGGTGAGTTGGTCATTCATGGTGTGCAAACACTCGAACTAAATAAACGGAGTTCGTGTTTTGTGTATACACACCCGGTATCTACGATGGTGTGTGTAGTGCCAGGTTCCCATGGTCGGATTACTTAATACGGGGTGCTATTAATAGCGCAGACGTAGGTACACATAGCTGGTGATGCTATCCCCTGTGAGTAATGAGCATCGGATTATAACATACTACTAGTAGTTAGCATCGCGAATATTTAAAACAGGAGTATGACTGCGAAAGTCAGAGTCATGATGCTATGAGTAGAAACTGTGCATGATACAATAAATGTCTGCTTGTGTATGAGTGTTTTTGTGCCTTGAGTGTGCGTGTGGTGTGTGTGTGTGTGGGGGGGGGGGTACTGTGAATTAGAGTGCCTATGTTGTGCTGGATCGAAAACGAAACATAACACAAGGAAATGGCGTAATGTTTTGGTCAAACTGAAACACTATAGACAGTCTGTTCAGTTGCTAATTACGGTCAAAATAATCTCGATCTGCTCTTTCGAAGAAGTTTTGATTGCGTAAAGGGTGGTATTTTGGTATGACGAATGGGATTTTCTCCGTGACTTGCTTTTTTTTTTTCTACCCTAGGTTTGTAAGAGGAACCGTGGAAATCTTTTCCCATGGGTGCTGAACTCCTTACTGTCCCCCCCCACCCCCCCCCCCCCCCCCCGCACACACCTTTCTTATCTCTCTTTTGGCGGGATCTCACTTTACGCAATGCTTATGGCTTTCTGCCAGACACTGCCAGGTGACTGCTTTTATCGATTGTCCAAAATTTAAAGTTCTTTTGTTCTGTCGGGAGGAAGGAATGTTGCGGTCAGCGGAAGGTTTCTCTCCGCATTCCGAGACGTCGCCACGAAATAATGGGCGAGTGACCGTTATATTCATGAGAAAGAATTAAGTAGGCCGCCCCCATTTCACTTTTATACCTGAGTGGGCACGGCAACGCCGCCACTGGACAATACTATCAACGCACTTTCGCTTTTCCCATCTCGGTGTGGGTACGATCGCGTGTGTGTGTGTGTGTGTGTATGTGTGTGTGTGTATAAGTCTGTGTGGTCTCTATCAATCCATGTATGTAGGCCTATGTATACATATGTATGTATGTATGTATGTATGTATGTATGTATGTATGTATGTATGTATGATGTATGTATGTATGTGTGTGTGTGTGTGTTTGCAGGTATTTAGGTAAGTCTAGGGCGTATGTGTGGGTGGGTGTGTGTATGTACATGTGAATGAAAATTCTGTGCTATGTTTGTGTTCGTTTAGTACAGTTTCGGTTGAGATGGGACTTTCAGGTTTCCATTTTTTATGACGATTTTTCTTTTCGAGATAATAAGAAACCTCTTATGAAGTATGAAAGAGCATATAATTTTATAACGGCAATTTAAAGTTTATTTGACGAAAATTGGTTTCCAAATGGCTGAAATATCCATAACAAAGCGATCCTAATTAAAATGATAATAATAATGATACTAAAAGGCATTTGAATTGCGAAGCTACCATGATAATATACTCTACTGCGCATAATAAAAGGTGGGAGGGATCCACCATTTTTTTTTAACTGTATAAATCTGTGGATTTGCATGAGTGTATGGTATTTTTATGGTTGCATACACACCTCCCCGTATTATAATGTATGTATGTGTGTGTGTGTGTGTGTGTGTGTACGTGTGTGTGTGTGTGTGTGTGTGTGTGTGTGTGTGTGTGTGTGTGTGTGTGTGTGTAGATAGATAGACAGACAGACAGAGAGAGACATAAATGTATGTCATTTCCTGAAAATGTGTATTTTGGTGGTGTATGACGCCATAACACACCACTCGCCAGTCGGGCATGAGAGTCGCTTTCCATTGGCTGGTCCTACCCTGGTCAAACATTTGCTACAACCACTGATGAGCACTGATGCGGGTGACGACGCGCGACGGTACGAGAACAATGGCGACAAGCAATGAAATGCTAATCAACATTTATATGACTTCTCTATTTCTATATCACGGGTCAGATAAAGCGATTGTTTCTTTTTTTAGCGAATCAAACACACGAATCCTTTCAAGCGCCACATTGTTGCTGGTCAGTTTATTGTGGTTTCTCGAAAAGATGCCAACTTTATACAATACGTTCACACTCACATCTGCACATCTCGTCAATGAAACCTTCCAACCCCAAAACAAACAAAAAACGAAAATCTTTACATAAAAACATATCTTCCTTCGACTATCCATTACTTATGACGCATGCACTGGTGATAAAGAGACTATACTTCCTAAAGCCCACATAGGCACAGGATAATAGTTATGATGACAGTAATGATAATGATATCAATTATGGTAATTATAATCATCATGGTCATCATTGATAATTATTCATCATTATTGTTATCATCCCCATTAGTATTACAATGTATTATCATTATCGGTTACAGTTCGTTATTCCGAAGGTTCGTTATTCCGAAGGATTTTTATTCCCAAGGTTCGTTATTCCGAAGGTTCGTTAATCCGAAAATGAATTAAGGTTTGTTTTACGAAGGTTCATTAATCCGAAAATGAAATAAGGCTTGTTATTCCGAAGGTTCGTTACGGACCCTATTTCATTTTCGGATCAACGAACCTTCGGAATAACGAACCGTATTTCATTTTCGGATTAACGAGCCTTGGGAATAACGAACAGCATCCATTATTATCATTACTATACTACTACTACTGCTACTACTACTACTACTACTACTACTACTACTACTACTACTACTACTACAATACTACTTCTACTACTACCACTATTACCACTACTTGTATCATTACCACAGATCAAATACATGTGTATTTTTTTAACTCAAGGTAAATCTCTCCCATGTGAACACTACTGTTCCGAAGGGACCTGTTAATTATCATCGTCCCAGTAATGCTAGGTAAGCAGATATGATATACACCTAGGTCAAGAGGGGCGTCGTTTGCAATTCTTATACGAACCACGGAGGTGAGCGAACCCTGGACCTTCTGTTTATGAACCCAGAGCTGTAAACCACTTCACAGTATGGCCATCATAATAAAAAACGTTGTCATTACTATCATTACTATGATGATTATGAGTAGAGGTGATAATGGTGGTGATGGTGACGATGATGATGATGATGGGGATGGAGGAAAAATCACACGATCGTTTATTACCATCACATGATAAATATTATCAATATAATATGACTGATTTCATTTCCGACAACTGAAGTAGTTGTCGTTTAATTGCCCCGCTGTTTGCAAGTAGCAGCGCGGCAGTGGTTTGTTATAGGAAGGAGCTACTACGCTCCTTGGTTATAGATTTCCTTACTTCTGGCTGCACACATGAATAACGCAGTATTCGATCGAACATTAAAATTCTTATCCGCATGTGACAGCGATCAAGAGCCGTAACAAAGAGGCACTGACTACGCAGATGATTTCTTTTCTTTTCTTTCCTTTTCTTCTTGGAAGCGTGGGCGGAACATAACTTTTGAGATGGAATCTTGAGGAGGAAACGACCAATTTGTAGTTAAAGAAAATGTAAGAACGAAGCAAGAAAACAACAGCAACAACAACAATAATATCCAAATCGGCTTTTCGGGGCCCGGCAGTGTCAATGACCGGTGATCAAATGATCGGGTGACTTACAACTATTGGCAAATAGAGATTTTCGCTTGGACATTACGTAATCTTTGCTTTGTCTTGACGGTTTTTTTTCTTTAATTCTTTCTCTCTATTGTTGGCGACTTGGAGTAGATGAACTTTAGACACAGTCCGTGGTTTTGAGTGGGACTATCCATGGTCGTGTGATGGCGATAAGAAGCTACAGCATTAATTCTAGCAGGTTTATTTCATGAAGTCATCACATAAAAGTCTTTACATAAATCTGATGATCTTATATATGTAGCTATGAGAGACTTTCAAAGAGAAGTAAAATCCATTTCATTGTGAAGTCTCTCATATCAAGTGTGTCTTAAGAGCGAAAGGTATCTCATAAGGCTTTCATGAAACGGACCACTGGATCTTGTAATGTGTCTTAGTTGCCCTGTAACCCATAGTGCGACTTGAGTCGCCACAAGCATCATCATCATCACGAACATTCTCACCATCATCATCATCATCACTACTATCACCACCACCACCACCATCATCATCATCACCACTATCACCACCACCACCACCACCATCATCACTATCATCATCATCACCAGCAGCATCATCATCAACATCATCAAAATCATCACCATCTCATTATCATCATCATCATCATCATCACCACCACCATCATCATAATCATCAGCACTAACAGCATCATCATCATCATCATCATCATCATCATCACCAAGAGCATCATCATCATCAACATCATCATCATTATCACCACCACCATCATCATAATCATCGGCACTAACAGCATCATCATCATCATCATCATCATCATCAACATCATCATCATCATCATCAACATCATCAACATCATCATCATCATCATCATCATCAACAAAATCATCACCATCTCATTATCATCATTATCATCACCATTATCACCACCATCATCATCATCATCACTAACAGCATCATCATCATCATCATCATCATCATCATCATCATCATTACTTGATGATGATCATGATGACGATGTCTAACCTCTCACCAGTGCTTTTCATGACATGCATCACTGACGCTCATTTATTCTATAAAAAAAACTCCTCCTGCATGCATCTTGTCTCTCATGAACACTCAGATCTGCATCTCTGCGTTCTATAAAGGGATACATTAGTCATCTTAAATAAATATCAAATGTAAACGAAAACATCGGGGATAAATAATCATCAACTACGAGTTTTACGAGACTATCCCGAGGAGTCTGCATCATGGATGGGCGATATTTCCATGGCTTGCGGTTGGGAGAGTGTGTCACCTGAGTCATGTAGATACGGCAATGAATACAATTAAAACGAGGAGATATAGTCACATGCATTTTACTATACACAGCACTTTGAATGGAACATTAACATACACACACACACTTACACACACTTAAAGAGATAGGGAGAGAGAGGGGGGGGGTCGGGGTAGAGGAAAGACGGGGGGGGGGATGGTGGGAGCGGGTTAACAAGCCTAAATAAAGCTGTGACTATTATAGTTTATATATGTATATAGGTACGATAAACAGACAAAGGCTTTGGCCCTATTAGATGTACCACTACTTTACTACAACTACAACTACTTCTACTATGATTAGGCCTACTATGATATCACACAGAGATGCTAAGATCAAAGAGAGGCTACAGGCGTGAGGTTTCGGGTGACGTTTGTTACTCCGACTTGCGCTAACGAGAAAATGAAATGAGGTTTGTTATCTCGAAGGTTTCTTTATGCCGAAACACACAAATTCCGTATACATACCTACAGGTTCGTTAATCCGAAAATATGAAAAAAGGTGGAGATCTTTTATACAAACATTCATGACGTTGTTTCAAAGATTCGTGGGCCGTAAAATGAAAGAAGTTTCGTCGATCCGAAAATGTATGTACAAACGAGCCTTTGGAGTAAACGAACGATTTCAGTTTCCGATTAACGAATATTTTGGAATAGGTCTAACAAAAATTTTTCTTTTCATTTTCGGACTAACAAACTTACTCCTTCCGCTTCAGCATTATTCTTGATTATACTTTATGATTTATTGGCCTATTCTAACCTTTTCAAAAATGCTTCATAATTTTCTACTAACAGGTGCTATCATTATTACTTTTCTATGCTTCACCTGCTCCAACTTCTATACTTTTCTACCGGCTAATTTTCTCATGATTCCTGCTTTAGATGTAAAACATCTCTTCGCATGTCTATGTCAATATGTATGTGTTTACCCATTTTACAATTTCCATTGAACTCATTTCTTTTGTATCGATTAACTAGTATACCTCTGATGGCTCTGATCGAACAAAACCTTGTTTCACGTGCTTGAAAAACGTGATGCGTATGGTGCCGCCCAGTGAAGTGCAAGACTTTTGTTGTGTGCGCTAACAAGGTTGTAATGGTAGTATAGGCCTACTTCATACTTCGTACATGCACACACACACAACATAAACCACACACACACACATTCACAAAATACACACTCACACATAAACACACATAGAAAGAACAAGAAAATGCAACTCCCCATTACAATACGTGAACGCGCATTGAGTATAATACTCTCGTCGAATGCAGACGACATCGATCGCACCGATGCTGATGGCTACCGATCGATACCGATAGTGCTCCCTTGATATCTAGCGAAGATTAGCTATGGCATGTCCTCAGGCGTAAAGGGATATTTTGAACTATAGAGGAGATACGTAAGACGATGAAAAGCCTGCCGTACCAGTAACACCGACACACGAAAGGGCATCAGGTCACATTCTCAAGGTTGACAGACGGGTTGAGCATAAGGGCTTTTTACACTTGTGTTTCTTAACCCCGGACTTTCTCTGACCCAGGACTATCGTTAGTCCCGTACCAATTTTTTCAGCTTTTTACACTGGCCAATTAGTCCCGTACTATCTCTTGTCCGGGGCTAAGGAGAAAACTGACCTTTTTACACTCGTATTTCTTAGCCCCGGACTTTCCAAACCACATGAATATTCATAATTACGCTGTGTACTGTACACGTACACGCACGCACCGGCAGCACTTGATTGCCTCGTTTCTGATTGGTCAGTGAGGGTCGGACTTCGTCTCCGTCGCTTAGCCCAGGATTATTTTTTCGTTCTGTTTACACTCACTTGCTTGGCACCGCAATTGCGGTGCTAGCACCGCAATTGCGGTGCTAACCCCTGCTATTTTGCAGGGCCAGATAGTACCGTACTATCGGTGGGGCTAGCCCACTTTGGCAAAAACGAGTGTAAACAGAAAGTGGGCTAAGGATAGTCCCGTACCAACGGTGGGGCTAAGGCCCCCCCCTTAGCCCCACCGATAGTCCGGGGCTAAGCAAAAATTTACAAGTGTAAAAAGCCCTATAGTGTACCAACCTTCCCCTGACGTATTTTGGTGATGAGTAGCAACTAAAGAGAAATCACGTTTACTGTGTTCTGGTAAAACTCCTCTTAGAACATTAGTTAGTATTCAAATAAGAGGAAATCTGTCACGACAAAAAAAAAAATGTCGTCTGATGGTCCTCCTCAGAAAAAATTCTTTTTCAACATAAACACTTACTTCATTTTGTTTGTCAGCATTATAAAATACGCAAAAAAGAACCCATAGAGTTTTAGAGTATCAGATACTGGTGTTTGAAAGCCCTCTCCCCGTACAAGATTATACATCGTACTTTAATCATGTGATTGTGAAAATCCTGTATCTTCGCAAGCATTAATATCTGTACAATGTGTTTGACCTTGGCAAAGACATAATGATTTATGATAAATTCAACAGAATTGTTATGCATCCATTTCCGTCAGGTACACATGAGGTTAAAACCAGAATGATACGAGTTCTACTTTCAGTTTACATCTAGGATTATTATTATTATTATCATCATCATCATTTTGTGCATGTCTGTTTTGTTTGCCTGATGTATTCTTGCTCTTGTTTGTGTGACATGACGATGACGTGTTTTTTTAATTCTTTTTAGAAAGTGTTGATTTTTTTTTAACGAGTGCAACAAATTAATAGAAAAGAATGTGATGTTCATTAATAGCTCTACGTTAGCGGAAGGCATGAATGAAATCGAAACTTTCATAATGCTTACAACTCGTGAGAACCTCATACATACATTTTCCCATTTACATTATTTCCCAGGTCTGCTTCCAGTCGACTCTATAAGCATGATAAGCTTTAATACTACGAGAACTATCGAAAGTAATTGTAGAAAAACAATATATGACAGGATTCGACCATGATCATGAATATTGCAATCCCGGAGAAAGTAAAACCATCCATCAAAACAGAGTGTCCTTCAAATAAGAATAAAAAATCCTACATAGTGATAAAAGTAAAGAAAAAATCAGAGCAACAGTCAGTGTAATGAAATGTAATGTAATGTGCAGTAAATGCTTTGTGGAAGCCGATAAGCAGTCCTTTCAAATCTACTCTAAATGATGTTTCGAAAGAGCTGAAAGTTGATTATGCGATTTCTTCCATGCTTTACCTGCAAAAGGAGTTCGTCTTGCGACACCGCAAAGGCTCAAAAACAAAAACAAAACAAACAAGTAGGGAAACCCCCCAGATTAGAGATTTTCCAGAAAATGCTACAAAGGTTTGTTTTGATTATTTTTTGTCTTGTTCTGTCTTGTAGAGGAAAGGAAAGGATGAATCACATAGGCCTTCTTGATCACAGCATGGAGGTACAAAGATCCGTACCTCCATGGTCATAGTTATCCATGATCGATAGAGAAATCGTCTGCTGGTGTTGGCTATCTAGGCCTAAATTTTCCAGCTACAAGAAACAGATCTTGAGGTCCACTGCAACAGACTGGTCAATTGGTCTGCAAAGAACAACGACAAATGGCCGGATTTGTAGTCTGCCGGACTCTGCCCTTTTCTTCTCGTTTTTAGTTTTGTCGACTTTTTTGTTGTTGTTGAAAGTGATGGGTGTGTACGTGTGTGACGCGCACAAGGGTTAGTTGTGTAATAGAGAGTTCTGTGTTTGTAAAGTGACTAAGGTTTTTACAGGGCCTTGTTCCACCTCGTACCACGGAACTCGGACAACTATAAAAGAAAAAAAAAACCTCCTCCTTCACACTTCGTCGTATTTTTTTCAAGTCTCACATTAGTAAATAGGCCTACTTTCTCATGGAGGATCAATGGAAAAAATCAAACAACACACGACGAATTGCAATCAGCGCAACAGGTCGATACTGATCAAACAACATAAACAAATGGCAAGGATAATACTGAAAGCAAATCCTTTAACACCTTCCTCTCAAATGTTCAAAACTTTGCACTGGATTCCCATGGAGGAACGTTGGCGGTTCCATCGGGCTAAGCTCTTATATGATGTAATTAATGGTTCTGCTCCATCCTATTTGATTGATCGCTTCACGCTATGCAGTAGTACACATCGGTACAGGACAAGAAGGGCGGGCACCCATGGTCTTGTTTTGCCTAGAGTCACCTCTGAGAGTGGGAAAAGGGCTTTTTCTTTCTCTGGAGCTATGCTTTGGAATGCACTTCCTGCAATTATACGCAGTTCTCCTTCAAAAGCTACCTTTTGCTGTAATTATTTGAAACATTTCGCCTCATAACCTGGGTTATTTGTTATCTGATATTTATGTTGATCTTGTTAGATCCATTTTCTGTAATCTCTGTTGTATATTTCTGTAGTGTTATTTGTCTGTTTCATTTGACTTTTATGAATGAGTTTGTGACACAGGGCCTCTAGGGAGAACAGTGCGTTGACTACTGATAGGGCCACCCTGTATAAATATGACTAAATAAATAAATAAATAAATAAATAAATAAACACCAAACAAATACTAAGGTTCATTTTCGCTTTTCACAGTATTCAATGATTTGGGTGAATGCAGCAATATTAGTAGAACGCATCAAAAGATGTTTGAGGAAAATCGGGACAATCCGTTGAAAAGTTATGAATTTTTAAAGTTTTGCCACCAACGCTGGACGAGAAGATTACATCATCAGTCTGTGAGGTCACAGCTGAACAAAGATATAAAGAAAAGATAAAGAGAAGTCAAAGAAAAAAAAGTCATTTTTGTAGCACAATGAAAGAGCAATTGGCTTATTCCTTTCAGAATGCAGGGGAACTAACATATATCTGTAACGAGTGAAACAATGTTAACTTAATGTTATTAAAAATGCATTTTGTGGAATTTTCGTTATAATATTTTCTTTATATCGTTGTTCCGCGATGACATCAAGATGTGTAGTAGTCTTCTAGTCCAGCGTTAGCGGTATCGAACCCTTAAGAAATTAAAAACTTATTTCAACGGATTGCCAGATTTTTCTCAAACATCAATGAAGATGTGTTCTACTAATATCGTTGCATTCACTCGATCAATCCACATGTATGATTTTGGGGAAACTTCTCCTATAAATGCTGCACAGTATTTGTTACAATTTAATTGTTCACAGCTAATGTTTCATACGGTACATTTTCACACCAGAACGGTATAAATATTCATCATTTTTGGTTGTTTTGGTTGACAATGTATAATTATGAAAATCCTCAGAATCGCTGAAATCATTTCTGATCCATAGATCGGTATCATATAAGAAGATGAAAGTTAATGTTTCTGATTCAAATTGGTACTTTTGCGGTTTTTCATGCTTGCTGAACGTGGAGCTAATAATGATATATTCATTAGTTCCATCTAGCCATACTCCGATAGAGGATACACCGTGAAGTCCAAAAGTGACAATCGTATCAGGGCCGGCGCAGTGTTTTCAAAAGTGTGGGGGCCCACTTCTGGGTTTCATGAGCTAACAAGCAAAAAAAAAAAAAAAAAAAAAAATCGTATACAGACAAGATGAGGATTTCTGGGGAGAAATTGCTCCAGGATTTTATGGGTCAACCTTGGGCTTCTACTGGGGCGGTGCTGGCATATCATTATGCTTGGTAAGTATTCCTTGCCTTGATGGAAACAAGGCACACGACCTTCTGGACCATAACATACCTGCAACCTTTTGAGCATAATATCCTAGAGAGAGGTGGAATGATAATAATACATGCCATGAAAATAATTACGTACACACAAGGCCGTCTATCTGAATGCCATCTATGCAGCATTAACTAAATGATATTTCGCAACCTTGTAAGAGATATGTTCTCCTTTTTCTCTCCCTCCTTCACCCTCTGAATCATAATCATAATATATACCTACATATATGTGTGTGTATGTCCTTGCATAATTATGTAGATATTTGTATTGTCTGTATACCTACATATAATGTGTGTGTATGTGTGTGTGTGTGTGTGTGCTTGTATAATTATGTAGATATTTGTCTTTATTTAGATAGATAAGTATATAATATAGATCATAATGAATACATATTTATAAAGGTTTGTGGTTCGAACGTAGCATTAGTGGTTTCGTGAGTTGTCGTTGTTGGTTTGTTTTGATTTTTTTTTTTCAAGCAGAGAGACTAGGCATTCTTGCAGAGCTGCATCTGAGGCACCAGAGAAGAATTCTTAGAACAATTTTATTTTCCATTTTCGCTCATTTTCTTTTCTATCTTCTCTGTTACCAGTGGGGAAGGTGATGCATTGCACTACTGGTCCACCACCACGAGGGAGTATTGTTCAATTGGATTGTTCATAACGGGCCTAAACTTCCGGTGACTGGTGGAGAGCAACTGATGTTCCCCCGAAAGTGGTAATGCATGAGGTTTACCAGCATCTCCTGTTTGTTTAACTCGCTTTCATCGAATGATTTTCGTCATCAACACCATCATCACCATCATCACCGTCAATCTGCGTCACCTTCATCATCATCACCATAAACATCATCAGCAATCACTTTCATCATCACCATCACCATCACCTTCACCACCACCATCACCATCACCATCACCATCACCATCACCATCACGGTCACCATCACCATCACCATCACCATCACCATCACCATCACCATCACCATCACCATCACTTCACTATCACCATCATCACCATCACCATCACCATCATCAACATCTTCATCACCATCACCATCACCATCACCATCACCATCACCATCACCATCACCATCACCACCACCACCACCACCACCATCACCATCACTATCACCATCACCATCACCATCACCATCACCATCACTATCACCATCGCCATCGCCATCACCATCACCATCATCATCACCATCACCGTCACCGTCACCATCACCATCACCATCACTATCACCATCACCATCACTATCACCATCACCATCACCATCACCATCGCCATCGCCATCACCATCACCATCATCATCACCATCTTCATCATTATTACCGTCACCGTCACCATCACCATCACCATCACCATCACCATCACCATCACCATCACCATCACTATCACCATCACCATCGCCATCGCCATCACCATCACCATCACCATCACCATCACCATTACCGTCACCATCACCATCACCATCACCATCACCATCACCATCACCATCACCATCACCATCACCATCACCATCACCATCACCATCACCATCACCATCACCATCACCATCACCATCACCATCACCATCGCCATCACCATCACCATCACCATCACCATCACCATCACCATCACCATCACCATCGCCATCGCCATCACCATCACCATCATCACCATCTTCATCACCATCACCGTCACCGTCACCATCACCATCACCATCACCATCACCATCACCGTCACCATCACCATCACCATCACCATCACCATCACCATCACCATCACCATCACCATCACCATCACCATCACCATCACCATCACTATCACCATCACCATCACCACCACCATCTTCATCACCATCACCGTCACCGTCACCATCACCATCACCATCACCATCACCATCACCATCACCATCACCATCACCATCACCATCACCATCACCATCACCATCACTATCACCATCACCATCACCATCACCATCACCACCACCACCACCATCATCATCACCATCAGGCAGTAGCGAGAATGTTTTTCTTTTTCATCATCATTTTCACGCATTCTCCTGTACCAGACGCAGCCGGTAAAGATAATTTTTTGCTTTTAATAATTCTGCTTTGTATGAGATGTGGGAAAGATGCAGATTGGGCACAGACTTGTAAAAGATGGCAGAATCACACAGTGGTTAAAAATGTGTCTATTTATCTTTTATCGGGGGGGGGGGGGCTGGGGCTTGCTTCATTTTTTTTCCTCAGTCAAAACCAGTAAATTTATAGAACTCGATTTTACTTTGGGCTGATTTTATTATCGACACGACAGTTGTTGAAAGAGATGAGTGGAGTCAGGAGTTAGCTTTTAGTGGAAATCACTGTTCCTTGATATGGTATTGCCCCCTCTACGGTGATCATACAAGAAAGTTCAAAACGGCTCACTCGTCAAACTGTTGCCAGACGGAAAATTGCGATTTACAGCTACACACAATTAGTGCTTGGCACTTGTACTGATTCATATGAAACCTGACAAGTGGCACAATTTCGTAATTTCTTGCGGTATTCTCATTGATAAGTCCAGGGGTCCGTTTCATGTAAGTCTAATGAGAGACTTTTCGCTTATAAGACACACTTATGAGAGACTTCGTGAAATGGATTTGAAAGTCTCGTATAGCTGCATAGGTGCTGCTACTTTTTAATGATTCTGAAATTTATGTAAAGACTTTTAAGTGATGACTTCATGAAACGGACCCCAGCTGGAGAAATAATGACTTTAATGTCCACGGTTTCACGTATTAAGAAAAATGTTGTAACATTGTAGGCCTATTCAAGTTGTCTTGAAACCTTAGACTCAAATAAGATATTTGAATCTGAACAACTGTGTTTTGTGATTGTTTGGGGCAGGTGAGCTATGGGTGAAACCTAAGACAGAATGAAAATGTAAATACAATAGTAATAACAATGACTAACTAATGATTGTCTTCATAGAACAAGGTGAAAAAACTCAAACAACTTGGTAAACATTCCAACGAATATCTGTTTATACTTTAGAATGTCACTACCATGACGGTATTATAGCCTCCTCATTACGAAAAAAACGCTGCAGTTCGTTGCATCTGAAAAGGGTACAGCGAGGGCTACGCTCGAGTTATGAATAATTATATGAGTTGGGCATGTGGTGTGTAAACTGACGGCAGATGGTGCACCACGTGACTTGAAATGCCCAGCGGGCGCGACATACTTTGACACCGATATTCCATAACGTTGACGTCACACTTCGCCATTCATCAGGTCTTTGCCGGAGAAAGAAAACAGCGCAGACAGTCACGAAATATTTCACGATCTCAGCTCTTCCTCACCATCAGTCCCTCCTTTCCACCCCATCCTCCTCTATTCCTTCAATCTGTCTATCTGTCTTTCTCTCTCTCTCTCTCCCTCCTCCCCCCCCCTCTCTCTCTCGTGGGAATCCCACTTCCCACTTTTCCCTCTCTTTCCCATCTTTATATCTATATCCGGTTTCAATTTGTGGTATAGTCTAAAAAAAAAAAAGACCAGGCTGCTGTTGGAAAAAAAAAACACAAACAAACTTGACAAATGAAAAATGCGATGTTACTTCAGCAGGCAATCCGACTGGAGCTGAAATAAGACCCAAGCACTACTGATAAGGTGCTTATGTATTTTACAGTGTCTATTACAAACAGCTATCTCTTCGGAAGCACCATATTTTTAAGTTTGCATTCTGCGCAAGAACTCGTCGGTTATTAGATCTCTGTTGTTGTTCCGGGGGAAAGTAGGCCTACTCTGTAACTCTCTACACTCTACGATTTGGGTTTGCCGCATTCTCGACGGGACAGGTTCCCCCGGAAGCCCCTGACCCCGACGGACGGGTGTCCCGCAATGACCGCTAGTTGACCCTTCTGCACAGAGCCCCTAGCTGCGGCGAAGGCGAATGTCATGGTCTCCTTCTATTCTTTCCACCGGCGGGAATGTGGAGGCATCATGCGACGGCCCCCTGACTGCACGTTTTCCGCTGGAGAAAGTGGCGCGAAAAGTAAAGCAACCGCGCGCTGTGGTATAGATGTGGTATGGATAATGTGATTCCAGTTATTGAGACGCAGAGATGATGAATACGCATCTCAAGCGTTTCTCCTCAAAATTCTCAACTGTCATCATTAGTATACCGTCTGCGTTGTGATCACCTCCACCCTACATTCAGTACGAGCTCATAACTCGTTCCTTTTCCGGGCCATTTCACGTTCCACGGACACACCGCAAGCTACAAATAGCACGCACATCAATGAAGTGAAAATGGTGCTGGTACAGACCACAGAAACAAAACGTGTATACTGGCGCATATTAATATTGTGCGGGCAGGCCGGCGAAAAAGTATGGAGTACGAGCGTCACTTGTCATCCATGAGTACATGTATGAAGTTATGAAACAACCTGATATTGATGCATGTATGAAATTGAATATATGACAGGAAATATTACGCAGGCATTAATACGTTAAGAGTGTATTAAATTGCGCAAGAGGGTTGGGGGATTTTAGTGTACACAATGTTGTTGTGTTTTGTTTTAAACGGTAGATTTCTCTCCCCCCCCCCCCCCCTCCTCCTTCGCCACAGTGAAACAAGTGTACAGCTGTCATAGATGATTATTTCAATTCAATTCATTTCATATTTCCACTTTTCTCAAAGAAATTACAAAGTCATTTACAGTAATATACAACGAGTAAGAATACGCAATTAATACAACCATGTCTTTTGATTGAAGAAACAAAAAAAGAAGAACATACTGAACACAAAATCTAATGTTAATGGTCATATCATGATATAAAAGTGTCACAAGGAAATAACAGAAATATTATGTTGACACCACTCCTCTTATAAACTGAATTTACCCCTCTGGCGAAATGGTGATAACAATTCACAGTATACTCGATGTTGAAGTCTTTTAACACTGCACGAAGATATGGAAGACAGATACAAACAAGGCTTATACATGATAATGTATACATACTACTTCAGTACTGTATAATACTGTAAAGATAAGATACACAAAATCATACATAACAATTAGTATCATGACCTTGGTTGCATACATGCATAATACACTGTAAAAAATGCGACATGCGACATGTTTATGAACTAAACACAGTGTTAAAAATCTAAACACTTTGTTTAACATCTAAACACCCGGTGTGTATAGCACGTGTAAAGTATTGAGAGTTAAAGTGTTTAGCTTGGAGTGTTTAGTTGGAGTGTTTATTCTGGTCACGTTATGTTAATCTCAATATGTCCATATATATGGAGAAGTGTTGGAAATGGTGTGTAAATTGCAATTTCTAGTTTCCTTTTATCACGAGGAAGTGGAAACTGTTACGACATCAAGATGCACTATGAAATAATTCATGTTTTAGGCCTTTCATGGAAATGCCTAATCAATAAGGAAAAAGGATAACCTAAAGATATGTAATACAACTGTAATAAATTTATATTTTGGTTTCGCATGTACAGTCCTATATTTTAACTGCTAGAAAAAAATGGGAGTTGCCTTTGTTAATGATTTCGTTCATAGTTTAGGGCATTTCCCAAATGTTTGTTGGTTAGGCCTAAACACTTCTACTGTCAGGATAAACAGGCGCGTTTACATTTAGAACGCCTCGTAAACACGTTCTAAACACCGCACATGTTTAACATAAACACTGTGATACTCGTACTCTACAAGTCAGCAGCGCATGTGACATGACGGCCGCGGCCACAACGCACGCAGTGGTGACCTGTGCGTGCGCTTCTAGCGCACACTCGTGCTGTGCATGATTATGACCATAATCAATACACAATTGGCGGGAAACGAGATGTGCGCGCGCGTACGTACCTGTACGGATGGATCTGTCTGATTGGCTGGCTGCTGGTGCATGCTGCGATTGCATGCCCCAGCAGCGTGATGTGCGTAGGCCTACAGTACGTGCGCATTCGTTCTAGGCTTGTCACCCTGTCGTCCACTAGCACTACACTGCACTTACGACTCGATCGACTGCACTGTACTGCTGATAGCTGACTGCATGCACTTCATAAAGGAGCGGATCTAGCTAAGATGGCGTCGAAGGGATAAAGTTCTAGCCTGGCCGGCGCCTGCATGAAAGCGGTGAGTCTGCTAAGTCTGCTAAGTCGGTGAATAACAAGATTTATTGCAAAATCGCCCTCGTTTAATGTAAACCTGTAGTAGGCGTGGAAATAAGCTACGCCCTTGAAGATTTTGCTCGTTTGTTTTAGTTTTCTATTTCTAAATCTAACGACTAAGTTGTACATTAGAACGGGGAACGCTCTAGCGTTAAGTCTAACTGTAACGTGTTAGTGTTGTTTACGTTACAATATCTAACTTGCTAGGCCTACACTCTGCAAATTACCGGTACCGTAGTTATGGGTAAACGCGGCCTAGCGGGTCAACTCACTGTATCTTTATTTTACGAAGTTATGAAGTATCTTTCATGTGAATGACGATGGGTTAGTGACTATATTTTGAGTGAAATTCAGTTTTATTCCCTGTAAATTCTTCACTCAACAGGTGGTGAAAATTGAATGTACCTAAAGCCCATTAGGATGTCTTGGAAGGGGATGGCAATGGCACCAAAGTGGGTGACGATGATGTCCTGACGTGTACTGTATAAATCCTGCAAGACGTTACCTCTGCTGGCAGAGAACGAGGCATGGTGCAGTCAGCAGAGTAAATCGACTGGGGATAGTATATCACTGTATACTACCCATGTGGAAAGTGGAAATCAAGTAAGTACATGTGTACTCAAAATTGCAGAGCCAAATCAATGAATATTATGCACTTAAAGGGCATGTAAATGAGTTTCTACAAAATGCAGATTTTAGATGCTTTAAGTTCTTCTGGGTTTTTTTTTTGTGTGTGTGTTTTTGTTTTGTTTTTTTTGTTTTTTTTGTTTTGTTTTGTTTTGTTTTGTTTTGTTTTGTTTTTTTTTGGGGGGGGGGGATTACCTACTCCGGACTCCCGAATTCAATCCATTAGCTAAAATAAAAACATGTATGGAAAATTGATTTATTGCAAATATAGTTGAAAGTGTAAATTACAGATGTGAAAATCTTCACCCAAGAGACAAAGGATACAGTATGGTCGTAACTCTGCTTGATAATGATGATGAATAAGAAAGAAGAAACAACAAAAAAGACTTGAATTATTTCCAGAAAATTCAGCAAAGTAAGTAAAAACCGACGCAAGACACTATGTGCTAATGTGATGAAGGGATTCTGTCATTCCTTTTAATTTGAACTTTGCTTATGGATTCAGTCAACTTCTTTGCTATCCATTCATTTTCAGAATCTATGGGAGCAGTTAAGTCCATTGTATTGCAAAGCCAACTGATTTGTTTTCCTTGTGTAATCATTTCTTTTTACCAGCACCAGTACGTCATGGAAGAATTGATCAGGGATCACGCCAAACCTGTCTGGATTAGAATGAAAGATGCATGCGCTTACTTCTATACAACCCGTCTAAAAGTGCAAACATCTGAGGATTACAAGGACATCGCAAGATATACTGATATACAGTATATCTATAGGCCTACATGCCATATGAAGGAAATGAACCATGGATAATGATTTTGAATGTTAATAATCTTTTTCCCGCTAGCCATGTGATGTCTCACATCGTCATGATGCACTACAGACCTATTAGGAGGCATCCCACCTGTTAGAGCAACCTTTCTATTGTTTTTTTTTTCTTCACTGACAGTGTGCATCTAAACCTGTATACATGTACTAGAATAAAGCAAATCATATAGGGGTTGATAGGGTTTTGTATGCGCTGGGGCTTCAGTTCTCCGTGTACGTGTATGCGTGTATTACATAATGACGAACCTCTAAAGAAATATGAAGGTAGGGGGCCTATATAATTCGAAGAGGAATTCAATGCTTATTTGATGAAAATTGGTTTTGAAATGGCAGGGATATCCAAAACAAAGCGATTCTATTGTCCTCTGTGCTTACGATAATGGTCACCTGTATTCTTATTGCTCATAGATATGGGTAATTGTCTTTTTTTAACAGCTGGTACGTAAAATTGTAATGTTATCTATTATGTAAAGACACTTGCTCGAAATCGTTTTGCACTAAGAAAAACAGTTTCATTCACTTCATTTTATTCATCAACCAATATCCTTGTAATTCACTGTTAAGATATTACTCAAGAATTTTGTTCGATTTGCTTTCTGTTATATTCTTGTGCAAAAAGGAATATAGAAATCAAAACAAATCAAATCAAAATATCAGCCATTTCATTTTTTTTTTCCCTCGGGTGCTTCAAATACAATCAGCAGATATTGGACGCAAATAAGAGGCCAGTAGTTGCATTTGTTTGGAATTCTTTGCAATTTTCTTGTAGACCTGATAGGAAATGCAGCATTCGGTAGTTAATATTTTCTTTCTGAGATATTCTTGAAATCGGTCACATGGAGAGAGGTATCAGAAATGTAGTACAACATGCATGGAGAATAGGGAGGAGTCTTGCGACTGACTGACAAATTGACAAGGGAGGAGTCTTGCTGATCACATCGCGTGTTCATGACAGCCTTGCATACCCTCCCGCCTCCAGTTGCAATGCATTATTTTTTCTTTGTTCATATCCTCTTGTCTTTACCAAAAATTCTGCTGTGTCGAGATTGAAAGTAGCCCTCCATACCATGATTATGTGGAGTGTGATGAGACTGATTAGACTCTAATAGACTATTCATGTATACCCATTGAGTTTGACTTCTTTCTCCAAGGTTCTAGCAAGGTAGAAGTTTTTTCTCACTCACCTTATGAAATCCGCTAACATTCTAAGATTTCTCTCGAAATAGCAAAAGTGAAAAATCAATACAGTACTGTTAGCCTACATGTACTTTCAGTGAATGTCGCAGTGAAAAGAACAATATCATGTATGTATTTAAGTTCCATTATTGGTACTGATCAGGGAGTGCAGATGTTCACCACAGGCTAAATACAGTGAAAACATTTTTTTTTTTGGGGGGGGGGGGGTGGGGGGGGGGGGGGGGGGTCTCTTTATGATGAGTGCATCATCTACACTCCCTGATCAGTACCAATACGACCATAGTGTTGTGCATGGTATAATTTGCCGTGAGCCTAATTTGGTTCGGGTACACCCCAAAGCACTTTGCCAATAATTGATGCAATCTTCAAGGTCGGCATTGATTTGTTCACAGACTGCAGTTATGTTCCTGGAGGTGTTACATACATGTCAAGCTTCCGAAGCGTTGAGTTGCAATTCACAATCGACAAGTTTATTCGTTTGTTTTACAATACTAAGAATTAGTTCTGAATACAGTAGAAAGACGGCAATTCTTGAAAGTAGGCTAAGAATTACATGTGACTGAAAAGTAATTGTTAAATGCAATATTTCTTTTTCTCCAAAATGAGTTATGTGTCATTTCCTGCAAATACAAACTTTACTGTGTGTATAGGAGAGAATTCCATTTACGTCTTCGTGTACAGGCCAGTGACTCCCAGGTATCTTGCATTTAACTCAGTATGGTGTCGTATAGCAATAACATGGCAATATTTAAAGGGGAAATCCAGTCCAAATACAAGTTAGTCTGATAAGAAAGAATAAAATGTTAAGAGTTCATTGGTAAAATTTTGATCGAAATCGGATGTAAAATAAGGAAGTTATGACATTTTGAAGTTTCGCTAATTTTTGAGGAAACAGTTCTTGAATGGTTGATATGAATATGCAAATGGCAACGTGGGCATTCAAACGCAATTATTCCCGAGACTCAAGTCCTGATATATCTAACTGATCACTTTTCTGAAGTTATTCAACCAGCAATACCATAATGTTTCACATTTCATTAACATAAACATTGAATTTCATCATTTTTTTTTTTTTGGTACACGATCAATGGAAAATTGTGAGGTTATCGCATGGTCAACTCACTCATTTGCATATTCATATCCACTTTTAACTGCTTTGCAGAAATTAGCAAATCTTCACAATTTGATAACTTCCTTATTTTTCATCCGATTTCATTCAAATTTTTACTGTTAAACTGGTAAGGTTTTACTCTTTTTTTATCAGACTTATTTATTGGACTCGATTTCCCCTTTAAAGGATTTTAACTTATTATTCATCAGATATTGCCCAAGCTTTGACTGATGTTTTGATAACTTGCATTCAGAGAATTGCCTTTAACTCTTGTAGCCAAAATATTTGTGAAAGCTAACGCAGGTCTTCCCTGGTATTATGCGATGTAAGTGTGCTGATGATTTGGTACATACTGGGTAAATTCTATATAATGTTATGCGTTTATCTTTTTTTCATGCAAAAAAGTGGAAACAATCCACTTTACATTAATAAATACATGGGAATTAAGATGCATGATGATATGTCTCATTTAAATACGTAGAAATTAGCATGTATGAATGTATGATGTGTAAACATGTCTCATATAAACACGTGGAAATTACCATGTATGATGTGTAAACATGTCTCATATAAACACTCAGCATGTATAAGGTGTAAACATGTATCATATAAACACTGAGAAATTGCGATGTTTAGTATGTAAACATGTCACATGTTTAGTGTATGCAATTTTGTAATCGATCTAAAAATCAGACATGTGTTCTGAGAATAAACACTAAAATGGCAAATAAACATGTCGCAGTGTTTTTAATCTGTCACAGCGAATAAACATGTCGCAGTGTTTACAACGTAAACAGTGCGTCATGTTTATTTTTTGGTTCAGTGTTTAGATCTTAAACATTGTGGGTGATTATGTGAATGTGCGGTGTTTAGTATTTAAACACTGTGAGTGATTACGGTGTAAACGTTTGGTGTTTAGGCTATAAACACAGCAGGTGTTTAGTTTTTAAACATCAGAACCGTTTAAAACATAAACATGTGTGTGTGATAAACACCTAGGGTGTGCTGAAAATAAACACAGCATGTGTTTAGTTCATAAACATGTTTAATATATAAACACGTCGCAGTGTTTTTAAACTGTCACAGAAAAGTGTTTAGTTAGGTGTTTAGAAACTAAACAAATTTTTTACAGTGTACGTACGTGACGATACAGTTTTCGTACATCTTTAATACAGGTAATGTCATGAATACAAATTTACTATTAACTTTGGTCTGACCATTAGGCCATGAATGATATATTGTGAGAAGTGAGAAATTAAACCTGCTCAAAAAATAATTTCCCAGCTAAAATTGCGTTATCAACTAAAAGCAAAACAAAGCACTCATAGCTGAGCATCTGCATTGAGTGCAAAGCTAA
The DNA here is from genome assembly GCF_040938485.1 of Diadema antillarum. NCBI lineage: Eukaryota > Metazoa > Echinodermata > Echinoidea > Diadematoida > Diadematidae > Diadema > Diadema antillarum. Next base: position 83,997 of record NW_027272200.1, read on the forward strand.
TATCAATAAACATTTGTTGATCATAATGATTGTATACAAATTTCCCCAAATTAGCCGGAGTATATAATCCTTTGAAGACAACAGTGACAACACCACCTAGCGCACTGACAATAATAGATAGCTTTGGAGTATGGGTTTTTATGTAGAAATTTATCGCAAAATAGCCAACTCTATTCTTGTTAGGTTGAGATATTTGCAATTAAAGCTGCTAAAAGGAGAGAATGATAAAAAAATGCGGGTTAATAATATTCTTTATCATATCCGTCAAGAATATTCCTTGTTATATTGCAAGTGAGGTATCACTGGAAAGAATATTTTGGTCTTTATATAATATATGACATGGTCTTACTTTAAAATGTTTAACATGGTGCTTAACCCATTTACGTTATGCGTCATGAATCCAAGTTATCATTTTTGTGTGTATTATGGATGTACACAGACAGTCAACCTTGCACACAAAAGCGATAAGGATTGAAAAAGCCAGATAGCCATCAAAACATTATTCTACACATGATGTTATTTTGGCACGAAGCCAACACACACCACAATAATAATATGCACCATCATCAGTGGGAGGTCTTAAGGAATTCCATAAATAATACGCCCACGACTGGCAAACAAGACTATAGTCTTTCTTTTTGTCTCTTTAATCAAGTCGAAGAATCAATGTAGCACACTATGTCAAAACTAATTGATACATTCTTGCGTCGAGTTGTTTTATTGCGACTAATTGACAAATTACCCGAAATCGACATGTATACACTTGAAGATCCTGTTTACCTTTGGGAGCAGTGATTTTAAAAAAGTTCAAGATATTACTTTTGATGCTTATGTGTAGGTCAGTTGTATATCACAGAACATCCTATCATATAAATTTTTTACAATAAAGACTAAAATAAGATGAAGATATCACTATTTTTCTCATTAAACCATAACTGTAGACGGTTAAGTCTGGAAACAGTTTTATTATAACTATTGTTCACATTATGTATAACATTATTTAACAATACTTAACATCGATTACACTGGTTCATATTTTTACATTGGTTGTTTCTATCCCTAACTCACAATTTAGAACTATTTTGAAGAATTAATGTTGCGTTTTTGTTTCATCTGCAAATGGTAAATCATGCCTTTAAACACTGAATAATCGGTGCTTATTTACGTCCGTCGGTGAAGGGCAACAGTTAATTAGTCGCAAAACAGTATTGTGTATCACGCTAATCACTTGTATTCAATCAACTAGTATGCATTACACATAGGACTAGGTTATTCTAGTATTTTGGAGGGCAATGAACCCCCAACTTATACAAACGAAAGTCTAAACACATCATGGGACAATTACCAAAGAGATGACCTCTATATATTATACCTTTCACCGCTTGGTTAATCATTTTACGTAATACGCTATTATATATTATTCACCTGTATTGTATTAAGTCGGAACCCTACTTAATCGTAATTTCTGTTCTGTATCATATGCAGAACTAAAAGCAACCTGATGAAAAACAAAGCAACAACAACAAACCCTTGATTGCACTCTCAGTCAAAACCATCATAATCACATGAACAAAGAGGATACAAAGAGAAATTAAGGGCAGTTATAATAAGGGGTATAGTTTGATGATCAAAACATTACGGGGGGGGGGGACTCGATTCTTCTTAAACTCACGTGTGATGAAAACGTGAAACGGATGGTGTGTCCCACTTTAAAGAAGCTCATCTTTTGTCTTTTAATAGCCAAGATTTATACTGGTGGAGACACAGCCATGAACCCTTCCGGGACGGGAGTCTACTTTCTAATCATAGAATATCTTTCATCGAGTATGCTTGGCAGGTAAATTTCCACTTCAGGGAAACTAGCTGTCTATTTTCGAATAAGGTCGTAGATATGTCAGTAGAAAGGACTCGTCATCTTACTAATTTGGGAGAAAAGAGAAAAAGTAAGAGCAAAAATACGGGCACCGGTATTTACCATGGCCTGTAAACAAAGGGAAATGAACAGAAAAAATTATCCACAGAATGTTATTAAGGATCATACTGCCGCGCTTTTGATAGCACACTAGTGAGAACGCGCATACAGCAACATAATCTTCAAATAAAGGAACAATGACGTAATCCTAAATACTATGTTTTATTTGTTTTTATTATTCGACGAGTATTCAGGCTCAGTTAAAGGGATTGTACAGTTTTGGTTGAGACCTAATTTCAGGTTTCTAACATTTTTTGGTGAGATAATGAGAAACCTCTTATGAAATATGAAAGAGCATGTAATTCTATGAGGAGTTCAACGTTTATTTGATGAAAATTGGTTTTGAAATGGCTGAGATATCCAAAAAAGAGCGATTCTAATAAAGTGTGGGACCCACACTTTATTACGATCGCTTTGTTTTACTTTATTTTTGAATGTTTCAGTCATTCCAAACCCGATTTTCATCAAATAAACTTTGAATTCTTTTTAGAATGGTATACTCTGTACTATATCATAAGTGTTTTCTTAGGATCTTGCAAAAAGTTAAAAGCCAATTCTCATCTCCACCAATACTGTACCATCCCTTTAACACTGAGATGTGGAAATAACCTTTATCTTAGTGCAATAAATGAAAACCAGCGAATTGTTCTATCTGTAGCAACAATTTTTGTGAATATGAATAGCAGCAATATTCGAATTGTGTGACATTAGAGAAGCTTGACATTTCTGAAATTTTAGTAGGAAAAAGGAGTTCCATTTTCCTGTCAAAACACGAAATTATGAATGTTATCTTGAATTACCTGATATTGTACGCTTAGGACTATCAGTACAAATCAAAACAATGGTCATGAAAGATCATTGTTTCACTACTGATATGGGGCTAAATGACCATTTTCTATTCTTTTATGTATTTTTCTTTTGTACGCAGTATCATGGACCTACATCCTGATTCTCTGACCTGGACACGAAATTATCTCTAATGCCAGGGAAAGAGACTAGAATTTTTCGTTATAATTATGGATAGGTTGCATCCAGTTCATGCCCGTTCACAATGAATTAAATTCTCCTGCTAGCTCTGCTTACCCTGAGAAGAAGTTGTACTTCAATATTCGCTGGTGTGCTCGGACGTTACAATGATTAGCCAATTCGTGGAACGTGTTCTCCATATTTTTTTCCAGAAGTGATTGCATAGTTTATCCATATTAAAGTGTATGATTTGCCTGTGTTTTTTTATACGACTTTAACTTATGGATTGTTGTCTTTTCATACATGACTTGGGTCATCCCTTTTGGTATTCAATTGTAATGGAAGTCATCTTTCTTTCTCCGCTGCGTACAGTTGCCCGGATGTACTATTACCTTTCATATGTCACAATTACCCGGATGTCTTATACACGTCTCTTCCCGAATTCCCATCTTATAATACGGCAGCATAGTTGCCATACCACAGAGCTGATATGATGTAATACGTGTAGTTTGTAGAGCCTACCTCAAGAGAAGCTGAATGAGAGACAGGTATGATATGAAGAATGAAACTAGAGATGGTGAGAACGAATTAGGGCAAATATTTCGCCCCCGCCCTCGGGGAGGGCGGGGATGCAGGGGAAAGGGTAGGGTCTTGGGATAACCGCACGATAATCTTTTCACCTCCGACACAATCGATGAAATATAATAATGCCTGGATTGCGATATGCGGCATTTCGACCCTCAAGGTATTCCAGTGGGACAGTTTTCCGTCAAAGGTATAGCTAGACGGGTCCTGGCGTTTGAAATTCGTGAGTTTCCGATGGCTGGTATATCGTGTAGAACACGACAAATAGATGTTAGAATATCTTTGCATGATAAACACAAACTAACATGAATGTATATGGTCCATATGTATTAAACAATTTCTTGGTCACTAATTATTCTGTAACGAGGTTCTCTCCTTTAAAACATGGATCTTTCATAAGAACCCTGCACATCTTTCATGAATTAACGTTGGAGACAGTTAACGACATGCTATGAAATGATACGTTTCCTGTTTGCTACTTAGCCTATATATCGTGTTGCCTCTACTTTTTTAGACATGCTAATTCACTGATATTACACAGAGTGACAAAACCAAGCATATTGCAGTGTGAAGATGTAAAAAGGAAAATAATCATTCTCGTCTGCTTTTTTGTGTAATTGCTATTGAAAATTCTCAAATTAAAGCAATAGGAAATAACTGGTAAATCAGAAAAGAAAAATTACATACAATCAACATGCCACCGCCACTGAGTTCACTCTGGGAAAACTTTAGGTAAATGTCATTTAAATAAACAAATTCTTTGCAAGGATTCTTATTTGCTTCATGGTTCTCCTACCCATAACACATGAACAATTGATTTTAGATTACTCTGAGCAAGAACTTGCACTGTTGACTTTTACGCTCATTCATTCATTCATTCATTTCGGATCAAAATGTAAAACGACCAAATGAAAATGAACGTGCGCCACCACGCGGTTTCGCTCTGTCATTTCCTCTATATAACACCCCCCCCCCCTCGCCCTTCGACCCGCCGCGCCGTCTTGTCGTACGATGTCACGTGGCTGCAGCGCCGCGATATTCTGTCATGCCATACATCGCTCATGCATAATTATGAAATCGTGGAGTACGGAACTCCATAAAGTCTATCGTTCGTACCATGTAGGTCATGTTCGTACCAAGGAGGTGGGAAGAGATCGTAGTGGGTGACAATCACAATGATGTGTGTTGAGTCAGGGAGGTGCACCCCCCCCCCCCCCCCCCCCCCTTGGTTGAGTGAATGGCGTCGTTTAATACAGCACGTTTCAAGAGCTCTGGGCAGTGAAAATGTGTGACGAGAGGAACTTCATCCTGTTACATCGTGGATTCATTAAAAACAGAAATAGTTCTAAGAACACATCAGTGAAGTTTGAGGAAAATCCGTTCAAAAGCTATGAATTTTGACAGAGTTTACCGCCACCATTGCTGCATATGAAAACGACAAATATTCATAACATTGTAATTACGTTTTAACGCATTGTCTGTTTTCCCTCGAACTTCACTGATGAAACTGCGTTCTACAAATTTTGCTGCATTCACCAAATCCACTCTTGGGGTCATTATCCTCTGTCTAGGGGTGTAGGCCTACATTGAGAGGGTGGAGAAACTATATTAATTAATACCAAGATTGTTAAACTTTTGAATTCTTTCATTCTCATTTCACTAGCTCCATATTATGGTGTTGCTTTATCTGTAGTCCAAAAACTTGCAAAAAAAGGAACAAGAACAAGAATAAAAATGAAAGCTGTAGCCCGAGGAAAATCCACCATGTTGGCTATTTTGCAGCTCAAAATTAATGTGACGTTATTTTAGGTATAGGGTCGCTGTCACGTTATGAAATCATAAGATATGCTTTAAAGGGTTCAAATAAAAAAAAATTGTTTTGATGATTGATTAAAATTCAGTAAAGAAATCTAGTTCCTGCAAAGATTCCAGGAGATTGCAATAACCGCAAGTAAAATGTGAAGAGCGGCTTTTAATTGGAATCCACTTACCGTTATTGGTCTATTTTACACTTTCACTTCACAAGGGCAATGCATTGGTTTTGAAAGCTTCCCAGGGGACTATTTATTTGCCAATTATAAACAAACTTTGGAAAAATGTAAATCTATCATAATGAATCCAAACCATACACCATTAAACAATTTTGGAAACCAGTCAAAGAGAGAGAGAGAGAGAGAGAGAGAGAGAATGAAAAAAAAAAAGAAAACGAAAGAGAAATGTGACAAGAAAGTTGTGCTTCAGTTAGTGTGTAAAGGAGAAAAATAGTACAAAAAAAAACCCCACAATGTCATATATTACTTATGTCATGTGTGGAAGTGCGTTTTTAGTCCGGCTTAGCAACCAAAGTGTGACGATGTAATCTCGTATGCGTTATCAGGGGCGGATCCAGGAATTCTGTAAGGGGGGGGGGGGGTGACTAATATTTCTGGTGCCACTTCCGGGTTTAATTTCATTTTTTTCTTTTTATTTCTTTTGTTTTTAACGGAAAATAAAGGGGAGGGGGGCGTGCGCCGGTTGCGCCCCCCTCTGGATCTGCCACTGGTTATCATGCAGAAAAAAAAATACGATGCAAGAACTTTTAGTCCCACATATCCATATCTGCGTGCGCGGGACGTCCTTGTCGGAGACTTTGAATTGACTTCCACAAGTGCAAGAACATATGAAGAATGCAATCAGAAATCTGGTGATCAAACATTTCAAACAGGATTCAGCTGGAGTCTCTTGGTATGTAACTAGCAGCGTCGCTTTGGCTTTTTCTTCTTTATCATCACTTTTGTTCGTCCCATCTGATCAAACATGCAGACCGGCATGATCCCGCATGGTACCGGCTGATATAACATAAAATAAAGCCGATGATTAGACACAATCTATACGACCGACAGTTTACTCCTATACGACTCTGACCTATGACCATTCAACTATTTTAGGAAACGGAAGCTTCTACCTGGGAGGCGAAAGATTTGATAACATAAAACGTGATCATAGATTCTTCTCGGATTGATTCTGATCCCCCCCCCCCCCCACCCCCGCGATCCGTATGATCATCCCATTTTCTCATTCGCGTGCAACTTTCCGGGGCAAGTGACGCTGTGCACATTTTCTGCTTGTCCAACTCCACGCTATATATAAAATTAACCGAATAATAATCACATGGAGTAGTGCGCGTGTTATGGTGGAGCGAGTATCCACAAAACCCATATTCATGAAGCGGGTTTCTGTCGTCCTCCTCCCCTTCTTTAGGATAATCTTTTGAAACAGATTTCATACACGAGAGAGATCAAGGGGCAAATGCGATGTTCTAAAAATACACAAAAACAACAACAACAACACATGAAAATGGAACTAATCGAGCAAACAAATCGAGATAAACGAAGGGACCCCCTCCTCCATTCAAATCATGCAAGAGTTCAAGAACATTTTTTTTTTTTTTTTTGCGGAACATATTTATAAATTTTAGCAAGACTGAATGATCCACGAAATTACATTCTGCTATCTGCATATTAGGCGACCTCAGGTACATAAACCTGATAATCTGCTGTCCAGGGATTCGTAACACTGGTGTTTCCTTTTGTTTCCTTTGTATCAGCGAGTCGCACATTGCTAAATTGTCAGTATCAATTTTCCTGAGATAAAAAATGGGGTGAAATGTTCACTTAACTCTCGCTTTATCGATGATATAGGTCTATGTAGATGATTAAAGGTACGGTTTAGCAAGGTTTCCCGTTTGCATATAGTGCTGCATGCTAACCAGAGACTATGATGTTTTAATGTCAATATGAAACTTTAAAAACGTCCGGGTTGAAAATATCAGTAGATGAGTGGTTCAGGAAAATGGAAATCTTTCAGTGACCGGATTTACTCCTCTTAGTTTTGCCCATTGAGAGTACTGTATTAGAACGAACCTTTTATTGAACATGGTGATATTTTGCTTGATATAGGGAGACAGCATAGTTCTCAAAACTTTTTAATGCAAGAATAATGCTCTTTTTGGGATTTTAGGCATTTGAACAGCAATTTATAAGATGTCTTGCGGACTGCTATGGCGAAATTCAACTCATTTCTCCAGGAACCAGATATGGTCATACATTATTAAAGTACAGAGGTTACCATAAAATGCAGAAAAGAATGGATTAGCAAGTAGAAACAATTTAACTATAAAAAGAAAAAAAAAACCTAAATGTATCAAACAAACTATAAAAAAAATCAACAGAATGACCGATATGTAGGGGATTATCAAGAAAATCTTGCAGATGCAGTTTATTTATGATTATGATTGACTTTGAAGGTAGGCCTATATAACATGAATCAGCGAATGCAAGTCAATGTTTTAACATTGACATAGACCGAGAGTTTGTGCCTTGAAATTAATCATAAAGATATCATCGTCGATTCCAAGGGTTGGATATCCCAGGCATTCATTCAACAGTCCAGGAGGTGTAATCATGAATACCGGGTCTGACACTTTCATAGGAGATATGATCATGGCGACGGATTTATGGCTTTATTTTTGTCGTCGCGCGGTTCAAAGTGCTGAAGTCAGGCGACACATGATTTGGCGGGATGCTATCTTAATAGCGATCGTAAATGGAGGAAAGCGCCATAGAGAAAAGAGGTCAATATCGTTATGAATACACCATTTACTTAATTAACCAAGCATCGAACCATATACCTTTGAAACTGACACTGACTAAGGATGAGGAATGAGGGGGTGGAAAATGACAGTCACGGAAATTGTGTCGCTGGACTATGCTGGTGGCGTGATTATGGCGTCATAGCTAGATTTCTGCCTTCCAACAGAGAATATGACAGTATGGGTGTAATTGCTATTCTGTAAAAATATGGTGAAATTTTAACATTCTTTACTTTCCTTTTTTTACAGAGCCAGTAGAATGTGTTCTCACTGTGTACTTTCCAGGAGGGCATCTTTATTGACAACAGTCACATTAAATATGCAAATTGGATGAAGCAGTTACGTCAATAGCCTGAGAAACAGCAGACTTTTCCATGTGAAATGAATTACTATACGCAGTAAGGAATAAAACACATCAAACCATTCTAGACTTGTAATGAATGATTTAACAGTGATGATCCTTAAAGGGATAGTTTTGTATAGCTTGACTCATTACCTGATTATTTTCCATATTCATACTCTATCCAGGTGGTTTCCGTTTGTTTGTTTGTTTGTTTGTTCAACATATCGGGAGAGTTGGAAAGCGCTGATAACATGGGGCTATACGTAACTCCATGATACCGTTACTTAATACAGTGTGTATAAGTCATTATTCGACCAATAACATTGAGTAAGAAATCTCCTCAAAGGCATAATTAACCATTTGCAGATGAAACAAAAACCCAGCATTAGTGCTTCAAAATAGTTCTAAAATGTGACTTTGGGATAGAAACAACCACTGTAAAAATTTGAACCAGTAGAATCGATGTTAGTATTGTTAGATATACAAAATGTGTACAATAGATATAACAAAAATGTTTCCAGACTAAACCGTCTACAGTCATGGTTTAATAAGAAAAATAGTGATATCTCCTTATATTTTAGGCTTTATTGCTCAAATTTAATAAGGGACGATGTTTTGTGATACAACTGACCTACACATATGCATCAAAAGTGATATCTTGAACATTTTTAAAATCACTGCTCCCAAAAGTAACAAGACCTTTAAAGCATGCGACGATCTTACATATCTACGATATCAACCCCCTGATTTGCAGTCTGTTATCATTTTAGTGAATAAATGAATGGCATAAGTGATCTTTCATACATGTCCAACCACTTCGTTTCTCATTAAGGTTAGAGTGAAAGTGGAGTGGAGCCCACTTTCAAGTTCTCAAGCCCTTCGCGGAAAGCCTCTTGAATTTCTGGGAACTGTTATTTTCAGTTAGTATCGATTCCTGATTGCTTTTATATCATTTTAATCGTATTTCATTATTATTGTTATTATTGTGATTATTACTACTATCATCATCATCACCACCATCATCATTATTATTATTGTTATTATCATCGTCATTACTATTAGTAATAAAATGTTGTAGTACTAGCAATGGATCCAGGAAGGGCGCAGCGGGCGCGCTCTCCCCCCATTATTTTTGTAAAGGCGCCACGGTGTCCCCCCCCCCCCCCCCCCCCCCGACGGCCTCCCCCTCCCCCTCTCCCTCCCCCTCTTATACAGAATTCCTGTATTCGCCGGTGGGTAGCATTTGTAAAGGGGAATGTTAATTGTTGTTATTCTTTGAAAAAAAAATGTCTCGTAGTTAAGTGTAAATTTTCAAAGGATCATGCATTGGAAAAATAATTTTTGCCTGCATTTCCTGGTCATGTCATGATGAAGCAAGGTTTTATTTCATGTAACTGTTATCAAATGACGATAATCATGAAGACTAATAAGTGTAAAAAAAAATTCCAACTAATCTTTTTACTTTTAATCGTATAGTAATATCTGTTGTATGCTCGTTATCAATACACAAAATGATTTTGTTTTGTCTTGTTGTGTGCGAATGTTTTTTTTTTCTCAATCATCTTTGAAGATGTGATACATTGACTTAGGGTCATCTCGTTTAACAATCTCCGGAACAACATTTTTTTTTTCTCTCCCTCTCCCTCCCCCTCCCACTCGACTCATTTATCATCTGTGATCATACCCTTAAATCATACGCAGTTAACCCTAAGTGTGCCTTGGTAGTCAATTGACACTCAAAACCATATATCGCTGTATACACTGTCCGAAGTCCAAGACATAGAAAGAGTTAACAACATGCAGTTTAGTGGGTCAAAGGTAGTTTGGTTTTGCTTTGAGCTAAGTATAGCAGTGATGGATATGATGTTATGGATGATTTCCACGTAAACCGAAACTGTAGAGTTTCTCCTAAAGTGGATTTGAAATTTATGTCCTCCCTTCTGCTCTTTATTCATCTCATTTCCCTCTTTTCTCTTCTTCTCTCAGTAATCAAGACCAGCTAACCGCACTGGCACGATACATGTACGCCACTCATGATTTGATTGATTTGATTCATTTGATTTACTCACAAAATGGATGTACACATACATTATACAACATGATTTATGTGTTTAATGGCACATGTACATGTAATAGTCATTTATATGTCATACTGTAAAGCATGATATATTCGCTGCATGAAATTTTCGGCATGAAATTGCCACTGGCATTCAATGCATATAGTGTAGATAAGAACTTTCGCGTGCATTTTAATTTCGCGAATCTTGGCGCGCGAAATTCGCGAAATTAAAATGCACGCGAACGTTCCTCGTTTTACAGTATTTATTTAGGAGTAGATCGTCAAAAGCTATTCAAAGCTTGACTGGGACGTTTATGCAGTAGATAACAGCAACGTACACCTCTATGTATATATACATAAACACAAGACTGGAATTGTATTATGCATGTTCGGCACGTATATCATGGACGGAGAGAGAAAGAAAGAGAAATCAAGAGGAGATCGAATTGGGAGAGGGATATGGACAACGTCATGATATACGAGGGCAGTTATTTCCCCATGAATAAAATGAAAAATATTCCAGATAGAAAAATAAAACAAAACAAAACAAAAAAGAAAAAAAAAAAAAGTGCCAACGAGTTTTGACGAATGATCGTCGCAGTTAAGATGGACGCCTGCTGCACGTGTCAGCGTTCAAATCAATTTTATAGTAGAACAATCAGCCAAATTAATGATACACCTGCAATCGCTATAGATGAAGATTACTAATCACTGTCGTTTTCTCAAGCGGTTATTGCCTCGGATATCCGCCCCTTTTAAATGCTGAACGTACATCGTGTATCGCCTGATACAGATAACAGTCATCCATTTACCCAGTCACTATAGTTCATTCATAATTACAGTGTCTAATCAACAGCGATCCCTATTTAGATATAGGCTGCTTGTTTAACGTTTACAGTTAACGCGATAAACCGATTAAGAAGCTAACTGGTAGAGTTATTAATGGATTCGTCGTCAGACGTAACGTAGTCTTTTGACAAGGCTTTCAGGTTTAATATAATATCACATGAAAACGGCTGCAACTAAAAAAGAAAAAAGAAAAAAAAAATCCTACTCATCCGGTAATGTATGTCCACATCGATTCTTAACAACATGCTCAATGCATAGTAGCCTTAATTGTCAGAAGTTATATAGACTTTGGTGGCGATTCGTATACCACCCCTTTGAAAGATCTGATTCTCTTTTGTCTGCTAAAATGTCTTTCTTGATGGTTTCTCCAAACTCAAATGTCAGATCAGTTTCACAGAAACACCCAGTGTGGATGCCTTCGGTTTGACCCCAAATACCACGTGATGGTCTTATGAGACAAACACGTCCACTACAACACATTTCACTTTCTGTGAGTGTTATGAAAGTAGTTCATAGATTTTATAGAGTAGTTATGATGTAGTTTCATCAACGAAGTTTCTAGGATTGACAATTGATAATAAACTTTCATGGAAGACACATATTGATAATATTTGTCATACAATATCTTGTAACATTGGTGTTATAAACAAAGTTAAGTTTTATTTTCCCATTCCCACCCTCCTTATACTATACTCAACTTATCTCAATTACGGTATCATAGCTTGCGGAAATACGAACTCATTGCAACTCGACAGACTGTTGCGTCTCCAGAAAAAAGCCTTGCGTATAATTTGCAATGTGTTTTGGAGATCTCATACAGACGTTTTATTTCTTGAAAATAAGATTTTAAAGGTACTAGTAACTGATTTGTATAAATATCATCTTGGTCAATTCATGTACAGATGCAGCAATAATTCATTACCTCCCACTTTTACTGGGACGTTCGTGAGAAACAACTCCTTCTACAGATACCCAACTCGTCATTCTAATGAATTTTAAAGGTACTAGTAACTGATTTGTATAAATATCATCTTGGTCAATTCATGTACAGATGCAGCAATAATTCATTACCTCCCACTTTTACTGGGACGTTCGTGAGAAACAACTCCTTCTACAGATACCCAACTCGTCATTCTAATGAATTTCATTTACCTTTAACTAGGACAGTGAAGACAAATATTGATATACTGCTATTTTTGTGATAGCACAATAAGGCCTATTTTGACCAAAATGCATTATTCATGACCTTATGTCCCATCATGCATTACGATGCTTTGCGTGTTAAACCTATGGAGCACGAAGATGAATGTGGTAGTAGTCGTTAGTATAAAAATATTACGGAAAATGACAAGGTTCAATTTCTTAGATAATTGGCTGATGTATAGACGAATATCCTTTGTGTACACACATGAAAAATAAAAGAAATTCATCCTTGTCATTCTGAGAAATACTCATATGAATACATAATTAGGCATGACATTTTGAAATTGGCAGTTATTAGACTTGTGACGACAGGCACTTCGCCGTTGTAAATGCATAATGCATACTTCATTGTTTGTGTGTGTGTGTGTGTGTGTGTGTGTGTGAGTGTGTGTGTGTGTGTACGTACGTTGCGTATACACTATCGTACATGTATAATACGTACGAGTGCGATGCATTCGTTTCGTGCAAACGCTTCCTACTGCGGTTTTAATAATCCTTCATACTTTCGACTTTACGAAGTATTGCAAACAGCGACAAAATAGTAATAGAAATGTACCCTAATATACTCGGTACATCATGCACAAAATAGAGACGATACATTGCAAAAGAGCTATTGCTCTTTGGCATTACGATCGTTGCACGACTGCTGGGTTTGCACAGGACGCATCCATAGTTTACAGGCACAAACCCATGTTGGTCGTAACGGAGTCCTGCACTGCAACAACACAGGGCCTATGGAACAGCGCGGGAGTGTTGCATGTAGTAGTCTTGGCACAGACTTCTCTATGACCAACAAGGGTTTGTGCCAGCAAATGCATACATGCAGGCATAGCCGTCATCGCATCGTGCCAAAGCTTGATTTGTGCATGAGCTTGCCATAATTTGAACGTTATCAACTTGTGTAAAACGCTCACATGATCAACGACCATATAATACTGGCAGTTTGACTGGAATAACCTACATTATATAAAAACTGTTTTTGAATTCTCGTACTCGCCTTTGGATGTTCACTCTCTCTTGGATTACAGTGTAGTATCTCCTGACAACAATGCTGGTCACTGGTGCTGGTCATGTTTATGACGAGATTTCAGTCTGTCAGTAGCGATCTGGCCTTCTGCTGTGTAGCTGCAGAACGCTCGTGATCGTTATCTTAAAAGAATGTGGCTTGTTTTCTAAACTGCAACTCAACCCCACCCTCCACAATACTTTCTTTGTTGTTGCGTGAATTGCTCAATTTAACCCTTCGTGACCATGGGTATGCAAGTGTGTATCATTAGTTAAGACTGGACTTTGATGGGCATTTTCGCGGCGATACACCCACACAGACACACCGTACTCAAACACAGGCAAACGCGTAAAAGTTTTGCGGCGAAATCAAACACTCGTCGATAATTTTCAGTTTTACAACTAACGACTGGGACACGTCTAAGCCCAGCGATGCCCGTTGATGCGCCACCACGCGACGGGTCTTAGAAAACGGTCAAATACGGCTAAAATTCAAAATAGCATTATATCAATATTTGTCCTCACTGTAGGACTATTATTCACTCAGTCCACATTTACTTTTGTTGGACCAAAATTTTGGAATAGCCTCAGTGATAATTTAAAAACGGCCCCAAGTTTGAATTGTTTTAAAGTTAAGTTAAAGAATCTTTTTTATTTTAGATATTTATAAAAATTCATTTGAACGTCATCATTAAATATATATATATTTCACATTTAAATTAAAAAGATACAATTTTCAATTACTGGAATATTCACTTTCATTTTTCCTTTCATATTGTGCGTATGGCTTAGCGGTTCCGTTCACACTTCCCTTCTTGTCTTCTCAATCGACATAGTTCTTTCTTTCTTCTGTTCTCCAACCATATTATCTCTTCTTCTTCTTCATCTCTCTGTCTTTTCGTTCCCGTTCTATTTTCTGCATGACAGCGACGTGGTGTTTGGATTTGTCTGGGTGTCTGTCTAGGGCTAGTTAGGTTCTTATTCGTAATTTGTGTAATTCACTTTGTAAATTTCGAGTACAAAAGTAAAAGATCAATGATATCTTATGTATATTTTGTTTCACTATGTTTGGGGGAATGCACCCTACAAGCATTGCTTCTTCAGCATTCCTCCCCATCTCCTGCATTTTCAAAACTTCAAAATGTTTTGTGCTTTTCGTTTTCAACCCTATCATTTGTTTATCCATAAATATCATTTCTCATATTTTGTAATTGTTGACAAATATATGTACTTATGTTTAATGTTAGAAAAAAAATGTATATACAAGTTCTGTTGGAGATTTAAAAAAAAACATGAACGAATGCGCCCTTGAGTTCTGATACATAATGATCTTGACCTTAAACTGCTTTTGAAGCCTTGAGTAAAACTCTGGATAGGAGAAATCTAATGGCGTGTTTCGATTTGTCTGTTGGTTTGTGCGTTTGTATTTGTTTGTTTGGGTGCTGTAGAGGGTTCCTCTATTATCAATTTTGTTTGAATCATTAAGAATACTTAATACTCATGTATTTTTTACGAAATAATAGGAAAGTTGAGAGAGAGCTTTCAAAGCTGCAGCGGCATTATTCATCAGAAAGACTCCATTAACCTTTAAAGAACTGCATGTGCCTATGATAAGACTTTAGGAAATTGGAAATCTTAAACGAGTGACTATAATACTTACAAACAGCGCAGGCTTGCATTACCCCCCCCCCCCCCAACCAATATTTTTTTTAATAAGTTTTGGATGTACGACCTTTATTTGAACCACTGACGAGGTGCTTCCATGAGTAGATAAAGAAAAAGAAAAGAAAAATAGAATTTGCCTTGGAATATACAATAAGAAAACAAGCAGAAATAACGTGCACCCAGTTCCCTGTTGACATTTCTTCAGGCTATAATTGCACCCAAGAATTACAATCTCTCTGAAAATACCTTTTGTTGTCCCTTCTCTCTTTAAAAAAAAAAAAAAAAAAACAGCGGGTAATGTTGCAGAGAGTAGTCTATTCAGCATTAGCCACAGTGGATCGATGACGTACCTACTATGATTATGATATGACAGAAAAATATGATAACATAGGCAGTGATTATGATCACGAAAGAGGTCATTGTATAAATAGATGGCAACACTCCACATTCCTACATTTGGAATGGAAGAAGCAATATTTGCTTTGAGAGGGGAAATACTGTTTTTAAAGCAATAACCCCATTCTCTCTTTCGATTTAAGTTCGATGGAACAGGATGCAATAGGCTTCACAACACTAACAACAAAATACGTGACCAAGAGGAAGATAGCTAGCTAGCTAGCTAGTTAACTATCTAGCTCAGCCAGATAGATAGATTAATAGATAAGATAGATAGATAGATAGATAGATTAATAGATAGATAGATAGATAGATAGATTAATAGATAAGATAAGATAAGATAGATAGATAGATAGATAGATAGATAGATAGAGATAGATTGATAGACAGATACATAGAAAATGCAATTTTGAATTAAAGGCCAATTGCACATAAAAACACTAAATTGCGACTGAGAATCGAATGACTGAAATGGAATACCAAGAAATCATATGGAATATCAAGAAAATGTATTATGTACATGTAAACCTGTTATACATGTGCTGAAAATCCAGCGTGTGGGCTACTATAATAATATCTGAAGAACTTTGAAAGGCTTTTAAACAGAAATTGATCATGTGCACGACACGCTGTAATTAGATTAGGTCAGGTGCGCGATTTAACACAACATTGATGGCTGTACCATGCTATAAAGACCTTAAAATGTCTCTGAAAGTTGACGATCAAGCATTATAGTGAAGACAGAAGACAGAGGGTCTTTCCGGGTATAGGTGATGAGAATCCACCTCATTCGATGATAAGAAACACACCTGTGAACCAGTCTTGTGATAGGTGCACGTGAGAATTTTACACCACACGTTCGAAGGGACGTTCATTAAAGGTCGAGGCTGAAAAAAAAAAAAACAGAAAATAGTTCCTTTAATTGGTGGGCATTGGATGGTAGTATGGACTTTCAGAATGATATCATTATGCACCAGCACATTAAAAAATACATCATATTTCCTCTAAACTATAAGCATTATGTCTGCATGTGCACACCTTGATATTCATAAGACGTCTATGCAAGCCTGTTACCCAAATGTAAGCAGTAAACAGTCCATCATCACGTCCCACCTTAACTTCTAAGAATTGCAAGGAGCCTTGCTTTTTGCTTTCAGCAATGTTCAGACATCCTTGTATAGTTCAATCTTATTTTTCTTTATACTTGTAGGTGCTGTCTTCCATAGAGTAGCAATGCACTTTTTGCAGCAGCATACCAGGAAAAATGTTCATGTCATTCATGAATGTAGCTGGTGATTATCAAGGGGGGGGGGGGGGGGAGGGAATCGACTGCCTTTATCTCCTAACAAATTATGCTTCATTCATAGTTAATGGCGGAAGTGATTAAAAATACCCCTGGTGATGTAAATCGAAACGCAATAAATGATATGCAAGGTCATATAATGTCTAGGGTACATGAGTAATCAGGTAATAATCCGACTGTACATCACAATTATACAAGCATCTTTAAAGGGGATGGCTAGTAACTCATCAATGGGAATCAGTTGGAATGCTGGTGGATGATTGTTCCAATCCTTGTGGGATTCATTTAAGAGTGCATTATATATCTATTGTTGTGTGAAAATTATTTGCTTCAGAACAGTCTCATATTCGAGTAATGTGCATTGTAATGCCTTGTCACTGTACAGGCATGCTAACCTGGAAACATTAAACTGCACATTACTTGAATATGAGACCATTCTGAAGCAAATAATTTTCACACAACAATAGATATATAATGCACTCTTAAATGAATCCCACAAGGATTGGCACAGTCATCCCTCAGCATTCCCACTGATTCCCACTGATCAGTTACTAGCCATCCCCTTTAAAATGAAACACAGGGAATCGAAAGGCAGAAATTCAGAACTCCTGTTACCACATTCGGTTACCATGTTCCAATTGCATTTCCGACAACAATCCCAGACATCGGAACTGAGATGTTTCGTATAACCGTCCAAAACAACTTTGTCCCTTATACAATGACTTCTTTCATACCCGTGTCAGCATTATAGATTCTTTCTTTTTAACTCTAAAAACGGGCATTCATCCCCTGATATGATATGATATGATATATATATATAACATGGAGTAAAGTGATTATATTTGGACATTATTTTAATTTTTTGGCTGCTCCAAAGGGGTGCGGAGGAAGGTCCTATTAGTAAACTCATGTAATACATAAGGGCCTGATCGTGCTTACTTTCGTGTGTAATAGATATGTAGTGCCCCTATCCTGTGCCTATTTTTCACAGCTAGACCAGAAAAGGTCAGGCCACAAAATCGACCACAAATGTTGGTAACTGAAACGTGTCCATCTCACTTTGCTGAAATCGGAACTGTTTTTATTTCAGTTACAGCAGTTTTAACTGCAGCTTGTTTTACTTGAATTCATTATTTTCATCTGTCTATATATCTATCTGTCTCTCTCTCTCTCTCTTTGTCTATTCATTCAAGAAGTTGTAGACAATAATGAAACCATAAGTGTGTCAGCTAATTCATCAAAATGCGGTGCATCTGTTACCATGTTTTTGCATTGTTTATTTTCTGAATACCAGCATGTTAATTTCAATAATAATGATAATAGTGAAACAACCAAAAAAAAAAAAAAAGAAAAAAAAAAGATAAATCATACTTGTCTCGCTGCTCTGCTGAGCAGAATACATTGAGCAATATTCCTCCGGGCCCACCACCTTTAAAAATTTTATTGTTTTCTTCTTCTATTGTTGAAACAGCGGAAACAGCAGAATTAAAGAGAAATATAAAAACGTCATTTCCTTCTTTCACGTCTCATCGCGTATGTAACAGCTGCGCCGTGCAATGTGGATATAAAGACAGTAAAAAAAAAAAAAAAAATCAAGAATCAATCGAACTGTGTCGTGTGTGTTGCAGCCCGCACAATGTCTCTTGGCGCGTACTGCACAATTTCTCCGAAATGCGATTTCCGTCTGTGCTTGTTTCGTTTGTTTGTTTTTTCTTTCGTCGTGCATTTGGCAAATATTTGCTGGTATGAACACACGTGACAAAACAGCTGATATCTTTCTTTCTTTCTTTCTCTCCCTCTCTGTCCCTCTTTCTTTTTCTCTGTGCATGTCTACCGGTACTTGGTTATTCTATAAATCAATCAATCTATCTATCAATCTATCTATCTATCTATCCATCTATCAATCTATTTACCTACCTACCTATCTATCTATCTATCTATCTATCTATGTACCTATGTACCTATCTATCTATCTATCTATCTATCTATCTATCTCTATCTATCTATCTATATGTCCATCTATCTACCTACCTATCTATCAAGTCTATCTACATAGATATTGTCTCTTCTGAAATCTAAATGTGCATCCCTCTCCTATTCCACTCCTTTCGCCTCTTTTTCAATATCTAGGGTGTTTGTTTTTTAAGTGACACGAAATTTGCTCCTGCGACATATTGCTACAGTCTTATTTCCTTAGACTTAGGGTTATAGGGTAAGGGTTTTGATGGAGTTTTTGGTTTAGTTTGATGTGAGGATAAGGATTAGGATTGGGATTATGTTTGTGGGTTGGCTTAGCGTGCAAATATTGTATGGGAGCAATAATGTCGTAGGAGCAAGTGCCATGGAAACGCTTTCTTTTTTAAACACACCCAAATCAAACAGAAATGATATACACAAAACAATGGTAATAAAGCTCGAAACACACTTAACTGATCTGACGAATAAATAAACAAACAAACACCTTTCATCCAAGGTGGCTGGTCGGTCGTCACCTAACTGTCAAATTATCGATATTTATTATCGATAATAGTTTTTTGTGACCTTGTCTGGCTGCGAATTCTCAATGAATAACTGTAGCGGCCACTCCCAATATTTTGCCTTCGAGGACGTCCGGTCTGAAAGGTGCACAGAAATCTATCCACGCAGTCCCAGCCATAGGAATCGTTGTTGCTTTTTTTTTTCTCCCTACAGGTGAACAGTATAGTATGTCGATCAAAAGTGCATTTTTCAAAAAGCTTTCCCACAATCTAACTGTCTAATGACTTGACCAAGTTTGCATTGAGGTGGACATAATCATATAAATGTGTGAAGCATTTTGCAAACGAAACGGAACACACGCACCCACGCACATACAAACCCACACGTCCGCATGTACACACACACACATACACACACCACACACATACATACACACACACACACACACACACACACACACAAAATGTAAATATCAAAACGAACTCTAAAAGGAGCTTTGTAAACATTATACAAGGGCATACAAGTAGGTTCACACGCAAAGACCAGTCCATTCATCCATGTATAGAGTTAGCTTGTACACAAAGGCTTCTTCCTCACACCCATAATACTCAACCCTCCATGAAATTCAACATTAAAACGACGCAGTCACACACTCAGTATTTCAAGTGGCCTGTGACCACAGAAAATATTTCTTACAATTTACTGCTTTAACAATGTGAACAAGAGTGAGTCATCACTTTTTTCATCTTAACATGCTGATCATTCAGCTGAGCACTATAATCATATTTCAAATCTGAATAAACTAACGTGGTCTTGCTTTTGACAGTAAATCCCTATAGCACAGAGAGCTTTTGTATGGAACTCGGTTGTTGCCTTTTCTTATGAGCTTCAATTGAATTCGATGATTGTTAAAAAAAGATTGGAAAGGTTTGGCCACATCTATTTTGCTTGTAATCACGTTTCATGGTTTTTCAGTGGAATAAGGTTTCGTTTTGTAATATCACGTCATTCTTTAGGTAACCCTCCGCTTGTGATCACTATTGGATGCGTATGATAATGTATTCATCGTTATTCAGGTCTGAACTTGGAGTCCTAAAGGGGAATTCTGGACCAGCCATGGTTTGACTGAGAAGAAAGAGTGAGATGTTTTCTAAAACAACAGTGAAAATTTGATCAAAATCGGTTAGAAATTAGGGAAGTTATTAACTTGTGACGTTTTGCTAATTTTCACCAACCATTTCTTGAATAATCAACATGAATATATACAAATCTATAATGAGTTAATGTGGTGCCATGGCCTCATAACTTGCTATATCATCAGTATTGTGGTATAGGAAATCTTGAAATTTCCTCTTTTTTTGTTCAAACGCAATTATGCTCCATAGTTGCCGTCTCATATCCAAATGTGTCTGACTGATTATTATTTTGAAGTATATGCAGCTATATAGATACCATTATTTGACGCTCTTAGGGCAGAAAAGAATAATTTTTCATCATTAGTTAAGATTTTTAGTTTGTACGCGAGCAATGGAAAGCACTGACAGGTGATGACAGCATCAGTTCACCCAGTTTGCACATTCATATGAACTGGTGGAAAACTGTTCTGCAAAAATTAGAGAATTCTTAAGATTTCCTAACTTCTTTACATTTAATCCGATTAAGGTCAAATTTTTTGCACTACTGTACTTGCAAAATTTTACTATTAATTTGCAAACTTTCTTTTCAAGGTCTGTAATTCCCCGTTAACTCATTTCGTGGGAATCATATTCAATGTGCTCTCTCGTCTTAATTAGAACATGGCGGATTTGCGGTTTGGAGATGACGTCACAAAGCAAGCAATAGCACACGTTTTGTGAAGCAGCCAGGTGTTCTATTTCCGACCAATAGATAAATAATGAGATAGTCAAATAGAATGATTTGATATAAATGGATCACCTAACGTGCCAACGGTAGGCAAACAATCAGCCAGAACTGCCGAGGAGTTCACGCATAAACCGTGGGATGAAAATGATTATTGCTAGATGGAATGCATCCGAATACATTCCTGTTCCTTTAAGTTTGTTTGTGTGTATACGTGTGTGTGTATGTGTGCGTGATGCCTGTTTGTGTGTGTGAGTGTGTCTTTATGGACATAATAATACATTATGTGAACAAATTACGTATATTCACATACATACACACACATAAACACACAAACAACGTGATTTTCTATAAATAGCGGGGGGGGGGGGGTGGGGTGCTAAAGCGACCACTACTACACTTATGATTAGTCAGGTTTATCAATACAACCACTAAATAACTGTCTCCCTGGCTATATCAAAAACACCTGTAGTCTTGCAGGTTGGTGCTTCTCCATTTTGGAAGGACTTGTGTTGGTTGGGATTAAATGGCGCCGCAATGGATTCGTACCACACGCGCACTGGATGTTTGAGGTGCTTCTATTCGAGCGATGGTAGGCATTTTACATCAGCGGCGCGGATTCATCCCCATATATGCACTGAATGGAAGGGGGAGGAAGAACTATGTACAACGTTGTGTTAGTATCACTATAATGCAGCTTTAGGTCCGCGACGCTAATCCCATGACAAGGCTATATAAGGCCAAAAAAAGAAAGAAAATGATAATAATGATAATAAAATCATCAAAAAAAAAATCCCCCAAAACAAAAACAAAACCTCGCGTCGTCCAACCCGGGAGGAGGCGCGTTATTGCATTAGAAGATCTGAACCTGCCTGTTATGGAATGAATACAACTAGAGATAACCATTACACCGACGGACCAGCAACTGTCTTTTTCTTAAAAAAAGGTTTAAAAAAACTTTCGTACACAGTCATTATTTCTAAGAGCATGGTATTTGTTACACGTCAAATGGAAAAATATCCACAATCCTTCTTTGACGTCAGCAAGAATCACTGGGGCCTACAGATGGAAGATGATAGTAGTGTGAATAAAATGGCACAATAATTAGTACACGCAAACCAGGAGTCCATCCAAATCATAATTACCAACTAAGGACCTACGAGAAAAGGTTTATGAAGTTACTGAGAAATTATTACGCAACATGGTCAGATTCATCCTAAGGGTGGCGGAGTCAGATGATGTATGTTGCGTAATACCCAGGTGACAGTATACACGCGAGAGTATATTCTGACGTCAGGTTGATGACCCAGTTTTTAAAGAAGAAGTGAAGTTTGTGTGACAATGTGCGGGCCAGAAAGTACGTGGATCACAGTCTCTCCTTTAACATCAAAGCCAAGATGATGATAATTAACTCAAAGTTCAAAGTTCATCGATTTTTTTCGACAAAAAATATATGCTTCACTTCCTTTGATAACAGAGAATAAGGTAAACAGAACATTGTGAAATGAAAAGACTGTACAACAATTGAGGACCTGTAGCAGTTATACATTGCATAGTAAAAAAGAAACAGAAGTGATCGAAGTGAAGTACATGTATACCGTTGCTTAGAGTGCGAAAAATGGAGAGACCCACTAAAAAGACAGAGCTTGTAGAATGTGGGCCCCTCTGGAAAAGAACATCGATGGATAGGTAAATTGAAGCATCGTAAATACAACAAAAAAAGAAGAGGAAGAAATCTGGAAGCCCACTGAAAATTACATAACAAAAAAAGAAGAGGAAGAAATCTGGAAGCCCACTGAAAATTACATTAACAGATAAATACACTTTCATAGACGCGAACAAACATGAAACAAGAGTAGACAACAAAACAACTACTGAATAAAAGGCTGTACGGGACAAAACGGGATGGACAAGACTGACAAACAGAAGACAAAATAGCAGACAAAAACGCACAACGGAGACAGCGATCTTCGGCAGAAGCATGCTCTATAGAAGACGAAAAGAACTCGGGACATGATATTCATTACCAGTATGTATGTGATATATATATATATATATATATATATATATATATATATATATACATATATACATATATATATATATATATATATGTATATATATATATATATATATATATATCTAGATGGCACCTTAGGGAGACATATTGGGGGGAAGTGTCTTCATTAGGGAGACAACTGGTCATTAAGGAGACAATTTTCGTGTCTCCATTGCGTAAACTGCCATTGAACATGTATATAACAAATTTGCATATAAAACAAATGGAAATGTCTTCCAAATGACCCATCTAGGAGTATATATATATATATATTATATGTATGTGGATCATTGTCTGTACTCTTTCCCTCCTTGGGTCGAATAAGAAGATATCTGCTACGGGAACACTGCTCTATGTAAGTATGGTCTATGCCCTTTGTGATGATAGACAAGGCGAACATAATCACCCCTAGCTAATACATACACGGATATGCATATGCACAGACTTAGTAATCAGTCATTTGATATATATATATATATATATATATATATATATATATATATATATATTGTATATGTATTTGCCTGTGAATATATATATATATATATATATATATATATTCACAGGCAAATACATCAAGATTATAAATGTATAATAAAGTTAGCAAAACAGAAAAGGAATAAAAGACACACTTATAATCATGATAATTCTCTTCATATACATTCTCTGTCTTTCTTATACTTCATATATACTGTCTTATACTCGCTGTAGACTCATAACGTCATGAATTACCTACAAACGTCATCAAAGTCCAAGACAAGCGTGCTGACGTCATCATTTTGTGCTGGTAAGTATTCCGCACCCTGCAGCTGTGACTAGACTGTTGATGTCTATTCAAGCAGTGAGTGGTAGCGAATCGCCACTTCTGTTATAAACACAACACACAGCACACACACAATGTGCACACTGCATTTAGGGTTTGCTCAGTGAAATATGATTCTGCGCGGAAAGCGTAATTTAAACGTTAAATATTTCCACAGATTAGGGTGGGCGCAAATTGGCAACGACACGGCATATACATAATTTACTTTTTTTCCGTTAGGATTAAAGACTACAGTGGGCGCAAATTGGCAGCGGCAGTGTATCATATTAGTTTTTTTTTTTTCATTTATTTAGTATTGTATATCAGATAATGTACAGACAAAACTGTAGTGTCTTCTCTGGATTGACTAGTTTACACAGGTTATGTTTTGTTTACAGAAGGGTAAAATAACTTGTTAAAGGTTAAGAAACACGTGCTAGCTGTTTTTATTGTCGTTTTTTACGTAAAAAGAAAAGAAACGACAACAACAGCAACAACCAAAAATTGGCATTCCTTCCTTGCAACTACAGCAATTAATAACCTACTGTGACACACGTTGATTCCTTCTTGTCCCTTAGTATAGTCAGGGAAACACGATTACCATCGTCGTAACAAAGGTCAAATGCAATAACATGAATAAGTTTTCATATCACAAGGTTCTATCATTTTTCAATACTATATAGTTCATACGTCATTCCTTTACACATTGCGATATATACTTCCATCATGCGTTGTGACATCTTTAACTCTAAAACTTATAACTTAGCTATCAACTATGATGGCGGCAGATTTTATCATGCAGTGCATGTGTGATGCAGAAATATGGATCTTATAGCTGCTCCTTTTATATACATTATGCTAACTTTTTTTCAACAACAACAACAACAACAACAAAGTCACACATGTTCTTTTAATTCCATCGAGGGGTATGAGAAAATCATGGAGTACCATCTTATTCTTACGTCAACATTATAGTACTTGTTTGTTGCTTCATTCCATCAATGATCAACGTGCGTAAAACCGGTTGATATCATCGCTCACGCCCATTCTTTTTAAAGTGCGATTACTTCTAGCATCAACGACTTGATGGTCTGAAAACATCAAGCATTTGTACTTCATTGTACGTATTTATTGATGTAATTCAAAGTTAACGATAACATTTCCATCACCATAGCAACGATAACGTCCATTCAAAATGCGATTAGGCAGACGAAATAGCTTCCGCTTCACGTCACAAATGCACATTCCTTAACACGGCTCATCGATCTTCATAAAGATGGATGGCGTTATGATGCCATTATAGCGACTCAAAAAGCGTCCACCTGTCCTTCGGCGAATGCGCGAGTGGGAGTATGTTGGCATTCTGCCATGTTACAGAGCTCTATAGGCAGTCCGTGCGGTTCACATCGAAGTGCAAAAAGCGCGTTCCACATCTAAGTGCGAAAGCGCAACGTCAGTAAAGTTGGGCGCTTGGTTGAGATTGCAGCCGACTTTTCATGCGTGCAGATGTAAACAAACAGACATGCATATCTGTTCATGCGTCATACAAGCTTTTTTCTTTTTTTTTTTGGGGGGGGGGGGCAAAACAAAGCATAGGAACACGCACTAAAACAAGAACATAAATCAAAAGCTGGCTCTATTGCGCTTCGAGAACGAAGCATAGTAGGGAGGAGAGTTTAAAAAAAACAAACGCTTATTCGCAATATGACAACACCCATAGATATTAGACATCAGAATGGTTTGAATGGTTTGCTCTCCTTTTTGAATAATTTTGAAGAAGTTTTACGTTTGCCGTAATTTCACCGGTTTGCGCCATTCTTTCTCTTTTCCTCTTTGCGCCTTCTTACGCTATAGTGCATAGTTATAGTTTTTTTTTTTTGGTTACAATGACTTTTTCTTTCTACTTCTTCTCTCCGTGATTCTCCCGCCTAATTTTTCTCTGCCCAACCTCACTCAGTCACACACACACACACACACACACACACACAGACACACACAAACACACACACACACACACACACACAGCTTACCGGATGCTCTGTCTTATTCTTTTATCACACACACACACACACACACACGCACACACACACACATACATACAGCCTACCAACTGCTCAGTCTCATTCTTTTATCACACACACACACGCACACACACACACACGCACACACACACGCCCACACACACACACACATACTGTCATTCGGTGCGCATACTACACCCAAACCTTTGCTTTGTTCGTATTATATACTGAGTACATGTACGCACATGCCACTACCAGTATATACTATCAAATAAAATACTATCTCCGAGATATCACGTGTTAATGTTGTACGCCAACGGACATGACGTCACCAAAGTGGAACGTACCGGTGACCTTTTCCCTGTCCCTGTCTCGAGATGTCCTGACGTCATCAATTATAGTGACGTCATGGTCTTTCTCCCCATTCCCAACATGAGCTGCTGGCATCTTGTGGCGTTCCTCTGATGGCGCCTCGAATATGCAAACACACAACATAATAATATCATTATTTTGGCGCCTTGGCAGTAGGCAACATCAACCTCGTAGACAACATTCATCGAATCAATTGCGCTAAGAATTTCTAGTTATCATGTTCCGGCCTCCCCCCTTCCCCCCCCCCCCCCCACCCTTGTCCTCTCTGGCGTGATGCATATTAGCACAGGATAGGAAGCATGCACCATAGCAGCAAATGAAGAGTCTTTAATCCCGTGCACCAATTTTATCCTTTCTCACTCAGAAATCCTTCATAACTCATCAAAACTCGGTAAACGCATTTTTTGTGGTAATTACTGCTGTATTGCATTTCAATCATAATTCCACTAACATTGTTGTTACTATATCATAAAGTGCAGTATCTTTGTCTTTGACTTCGTTTGTTTGCTTTTCATATCAAATTGTATTTGTTGTTAATTCACACACACAAAAAAAAGTTATCAATCACGTATAGAAGAAAAGATTCCTGATTCCTGCTCAAAAAGGTGAATTTCTGTTAATTTCTTTTTAATTTCAAACAGCAAAATTGTCCAGAGGGATTAATGAGTTAAACGCCTAGATTTACTAGTATGGTGTTTTTTCTCTCATGTATCCCGCCCTCACCATCATTTCTACATGTGATTGAACTACCTATACTCACTGTGAAGTGATTATGTTCTTAAAATGTCACATGGATCTATTGCAGAAAATGGGAGAAGATTACAAATATACTGAACACTGCTGAACGTTGATTTTCCCAATACCGTAATTGTAGAGAGGATTTTTTGTTATTGTTTGTTTGTTTGTTTGCTTACTTGTGTGTGTGTGTGTGTGTGTGTGTGTGTGTGTGTGGGTTTTTTATGGGGGGGGGGAGGTGGTTGGTTGGTTGGCTTGTGGGTTGGTTATTTTCGGCGCATCGGGTCTACTTATTATTATAATACACTGTAGTTATTGATAAAAGACAATACAAATTGCAACTGATTACATTTGTCATACATAAGATGCGTTTTGTGGTTGCACATAAAATTATTCGATTTGATAGTAGGCGTGCTTGTTTACAGAAAATAGCCACCTGCATGGTTGGGTGTAATGCCATGGATGACTTTTGTTGTCCCGCATGCTGAAGTGCGACCCTCGAATCGAGCCCTCTGACTTACGATGACGTGTCGCTATTGATCGATTAACTCGGAATCAGCCCGTTTTCCGATCACGGTTATGTAAACAAATGTGCTATTTCCGGAAAGACGGAGGTGTGTTTGAGTAGTTTTATGTATATTTATGGGTGTGCACGCGCATGTGAGAAGCAAAGAGAGAGAGAGAGAGAGAGAGAGAGAGGGAGGGAGGGAGAGATTGACAAGGAGGGAGAGAAAAAGGTAAATATTGGGAGAGATAGTAAAAAAGAAAAAACAGATACACACACACACAACAACAACAACAACAATAACCTGAGATTACAACATATGTGAAATTTCAGAGGACGTATTTCACAAAGGAGCATCATGCAAGAGTTTTCTATAATCTTATTCACAAGTTCGGCGAAAGTGACATGCCAATTCATTCAAATGGCTTTTTAGCAGTCCCCTCCATTTCCGACCTTTTCTTTGTTATGATTCAGTCACATTTTGTCCATGTATTTCTTCAACTAGTATGTTTATTGATTCATGAAAACAAATGACGTGTATCTAAATTTCATTTGGAAATGTAAAAGTTACATTGTACTTAATTTATTTATATGAAATTGTCATATTACAGATGCTTTGGCCGGAAATGAAATAAAAATGAAATGAAATGAAATGAAATGAAATTACGTCGAGACAAATCAAGCTACATGTTGTCTTTCTTTTTGGTGGCATGTCTTCAAGTTCATGTTGATCTATATGAAGTAAAACAAATCGAGATAATTATCCCCACGCGGAAACGACGAACAAAATAACAACTGCATTAGCATAATTTTATTTATTCAAATTCATGAAATTCTTCCGTCGAGATGCTTTTATTGCAATTTGTCAATCAGTTGCAATAGTTTTATTTGTAATGACACATCATGATTTACCATCCCATTCTACCATTGGTTTCCATCTATCACTTTGAAAAGAAAAAAGATAGGCCTGTTTTTCCTATCATATAAGTAGGCCTATTATCACTGAACAAGCGTTGGTTCCACATCCGTTGTGTATATTATCCAGAGACCGCGAAGGGATTCGAAAAAGATGGACACGAAAATTATGCCACATATATTTCTCTTGAGAAAGCAGAGCGTCACAGCCGGGTCGATCACGTGACCATGAATCACAGAGAAAGAGAGAGAGATAGAGAGAAATAGGATGGACAGACAGACAGACAGACAATCACACACACACATACTGTACAAACAGAACTGATAGAGAAAGACCCTGCTTCGTACAGGCTTTCACCGTAGACGTCTCAGGTAGACATTCCTGATGCTATTAATAACGGATTATTCCCATATACGTGTACATCCATCCATACCACGGGTGCATCTTCGCATCATTTCTATACGTACTCCCGCAGTGCCGTGGGCGCCGGTAGTTCATCGTGAGTCGCGCGCACTTGGCACTCATTCAAATACTATAGCCAACGCCAATCCACAACCCCTCTGGTATGTAACTGACGTACACGCGCACTTTGGACAAGAGCCAAAGGAAAACTTCCGCCCAAAACCAACAAGTCAAAACGTAAAACAAAATAAGACGACAACAAAGTCGATCGTTGCGTTGCCAATTTGAGTTCCATTCATATCCATCCTCGACGCGAATAGTTAAACAACGGTTTGTTTGATAATATTATTACGTGTGATGTAATCGAGAAGAGGACACTCGGTTTCTCGCAAGGTTTCATTACGTAATCTGGAAATAATTCGTTTAAGTCATTCATTACTCATGGCTTTTAACGCTGTGACGAGCTTCCGACTGGTCGACAGATGGTGATGAAAATCAGGGTAGAACGAGAGAAGAGGGTTAGTCACAGTTTCATAATCACTTACTGGCCTAATTTAGCTTCCAAAATTAAGTTGTCATGATAGGTCAGTGGCACCACAGTATTTGAATAAACAGCTGAAATCTCCCGCTCTCTCCCTCAGTAAGTTCTGATGAACCTCCATACAGAGTGCTGCTTTGATTTATTTCATTTCAAGTTAGTCCCTTCCACGAAAAGATGCAGAGAATATGACACTGGGTAAACATGAGAATGCAAACGGGACAATCTGTTACAAATATTATACTATGGTAAAATTTGGACAAATTTTCCTTTATTCACAAAGTGCCACTCTGACAAGATGAACATGGGGATGAACATAAGATGATTGTTCCATGACCATTTACGGAAACATCCTATAAATTCCAACAAGAACCATCCGACGAAATAGACACGAAGAGAACAGAATTCAACTTATACAGCCACCTTGTGCAGAGTTTGAAACAAAAAAAAAAAATGAGTGAAATAACATGCTTTCTGGTCTTTAAGAAACATCTGCATACAGCTTTAGCATAATTCTTATACAAAACAAAAGTATTTTCTGGTAATAATTGTAACAAACGTCATACTTTCAATTGCCCTTTGAAACTTTCTTCCCGAGACCTTTGCCACAACATGGAAATAAGGCATTTTGTCCTTATTACCATATCTATTACATAACTATCATGATTATCATCATTACTTTTATTATCATCATCATTATCATTGTTTCGGAAAATTTAATCAAATCAAAATCAAATCAAAAGTAGATATCTGCTCGTCAGATTCGAATCTCCCATTAATTTTTTTAAGGGGGGGGGCAGGGTGGCGGGGGCGGGAACTTGTCCCTCCCCCCACCCTTTCCCCAAGGGAAAAAGAAAAAAAAGTTCATCCGGAAGAGAACGCAATACACCATCGCAAGAGAATGAACGACGAAACGGTGCCCTAAGAGTAATAGATAAGGGGGGGGGGGGTGTCTCACTACCTCTATCTTCACCTCCAATGTCTCCTTTCGTTTTTCCGTCGAGGCTTTCGGCGGCGGCACAATGATTTCTGAGCGTAGTAAATTCCCTTGGCACAGGGACGCCAAAATAGCTCCCTCAAACCAAAATATTATGATCACATGACAGGGAGTGCCTACGTAATACCTGCCTTAAATTGATGACGTCAGCAGGAGCCCCAAGGTGATGCAAGGAAGAGGAAATTGGAAGAGGGATAGAGATAGAAGGAGAGAGATGGAGAGAGAAGGAAAAAGAAGGAGAGAGATGGAGAGAGAAGGAGAGAGATAGAGGGAGAGGGAGAAAGCGTAATAATGTGGGATGAAGTCAAGCCCTACTCTCCTCTTCAGGTACGCTTCGAGAACATTCTTCAGGCCAGACGTAATTAGATTTCCTCAGGTACTAGTCTACGGAACGAGTCTCTTCGTGCACTTGTTTCTTTCGTCTTCCAAGCACACACAACCGAAAAACTCAAATTGCATTTAAGCATAACATTCATTGTTATCCCTGTGCGTCATATCATTTTTTTTTCATACCAAAAGACTCTAGTACATACCTTAATGTTATTATTCAATCATGCAAAATCGACGCACACTTTTCATTTTTGTTGTTGAATCGCGTAGTATATTTCAGTCTACCTGATATGCAGGGCAAAGAAGGATGTTGGTATATCCAGAGGGAGTGAGTCTGCAGATTGCACAGCTCACTCGTCAATGGCGGGAGAGACCGACGCCGGGGAGTTCGCCGCATACGATTACCATGCCTCTGACGTCATATATAGGGCACGGCGCTCCCTTTCGTAGTGGCTTGCACATACTGCTAGCTGCAAGCACGCCGCGCCGGCGCCACGACGTAATGTTATGACTGGCGCACAGACTTCCATGAGTATACTCAGCGTAAGATGTGAACGTGTTAACAGTGTGGGGTTGAGCCGTTGTCTGCAGCTGCATGCACTATATGCATTGCATAGCATTGGGATATGATCTGGACGCATTAAAAGGACTGCCCTAGATTCATTCATCATTTTTTAATGTCATTTGCCCTCGAATCTTACACAATTGATCCTGGGTAGATGTATTAGTGACCCTGTGTGACATAAAAAAGGATAGTACCTTCGCTTGCAAGCGAACATCACGTGGGTACTCCTTACCGTTTACAACAGATTGTCGCAGACAATCGAAATTAAACAGTTTGTAGGACTATTCACATAATATTAAGAAAAAAATTGTAATATGCCCACGCAAAGTCGCAAATTTCCTCAGATAGCCTTTATACAGGACCTTCCCAACGGTTTTTAATGATGTAGGTCCTACATAATGTACATAAGATTTCTTCTTTTCGCTGATGATATCTCTTTAAACAGAATAAAAGGCATCGAATGCAATAAGAGGAATAAGTGATTGTCCGCAAGTACGCAGAAGTTCTTTCATGCTTAACAAAAAGCGGGGAAAACAGTTTTTTACGACTGTAAAGATTCTTGTAAAATTCAACTGCAGTAAAGAGAAGAAAAACGCACAAAAACTCCAACAACATCAAGTTTAATACACAAAGCCAGTAGCCAGTAATGACGACCGATACTGCTTTACGAATAATGTTTGCATACTGTTTTTGCGGGGGGGGGGGGGGTGTGATGTGATTAAAGCTATGTTTATCTACGGTAGATCTAAAACCATTAAATCTAACCATATCTTGTTCACATTTGATTTCACTCTTCATACATTCCCTTCGATTGTGTTATCACCGAAACATTAATTCTTAGCAGAGATGGATATAACGTATTTCCACGTTTATCGCATAAACTGATAAATATAGGTATTAGTATGATAACCTATATAAATCATATGAATTATATATAGATAGAGAGAGAGAGAGAGACTATACACACACACACAC
The DNA here is from genome assembly GCF_040938485.1 of Diadema antillarum. NCBI lineage: Eukaryota > Metazoa > Echinodermata > Echinoidea > Diadematoida > Diadematidae > Diadema > Diadema antillarum. The sequence goes on from NW_027272200.1 coordinate 116,528, forward strand.
ACACACACACACACACATATATATATATATATATATATATCATACGATTATTTATCATATCAAATTTTAGTCATGTAATGTCAATCTCCTTAGCGCCTCTGGAGCATTAATTGAATGCGAGATCACATGACATATCAGCTTATCTGACCATCCCTACAGATAATTCAAATTAAATGCTGGCTGTCTGCCAACAAAGGTCATGTATTACCAAAAAAAAAAAGAAAAAGAAAGATGATTACATGACATGAAAAGTAACTGCCGTTGTCAATGAAAGCAACCTTGCTGAAAATTCCATTCAAGCGGATGGATACGCGCCACGCATTTCTGCGTATAATTCTCAATCATTAGAGTGTCGTTGATGTTGGTAAGAAAAAAAAAAATCGGATGATAGAGTCCAAGTTAGCATCTATTGCTCACTGACTATCTATAAATAGCTTATCGAACCATACTACATTAAAGTGGCAGGGTCGCATTGATATCATTGGTTTTATCATATTCAATTTTTGGTTTAAATCTAGGGAGTAAAATATAGAAGAATCCAGGAAAAAGAATGTCTTTTTAAACAGAAAAAGAGTGACGTGTTTTCTTTCCTTTCGGCTGTATAGTAGCCTATATCAAAGGAGGAAACCTGTTCCTTGAAGGCCTTATTATTACAGGCATTTATGACAGCGTAATGATTCATACCTTTGAACATTTTTAGTGTTTTTTCCCCGATAAGTGAATGATGGCATATTTAATTGCCATTTACCAATCGACTTGAATTTGGGTTTAACTCCATTTGCGTAACAATAGAAACATTGTCATTTCCTTCTTTTTGGCTGTCCTTATTTATTTGGTTATTTTCTAGGGGTGAGAATTTTCAGTTGCAACATAGCGGAATCTAGTGCATTGAACGATGTTGAATGACTTGTTATCAATACTGAGGACTGGGCCTAATGTCAGAGGTTAGAGACAGTTATCCAAGTCAAGCGATTTGCTTATTGACAACGGTCTCCACCACCTTCATACTTGAAGATTTGTCATGAAATAATATATGTATCATTCACATGAATATTATGCATATACTGAGAACTCCTGTTTATAGTATATCCATGACTTGTGAATATGTTTTATATTGCCGTACCTTTTTGTGTTTTAGACAAGTGAAGAAATGAAACTTACTGAAACTGAAAGAGATGGGATGAAGTCTGGAAAGCCTGGAAAATAACTTAAATAATGTCCTTGCATTTCTCTTGTTATGCCAATGAAATGAAATTGAAAATGTAATAATTTTTAGTGTAATAATAAAGGTATCAAACCAATGCCTGATTGCCACCACAAATATATCATTTTATGAGAAATCGGTATAATTAAAAAGATAAGGATATGGATAATTTTTCAGACAACTTTATAACATATAAGCAAACAAATTAATATATGAATATGATTATATAATACAATAATATAATACGATATAATATAATACATGACATAATATAATATAATATGATATAATATGATATGATATAACATGACATAATATGATATAACATAATATGACATAAAATAATATATCATATCATATCATATCATATGTGTATATATAAATAATGAGAGAGAGGGAGAAAGAGGGAGCGAGAGAGGGTAGAGGATAAGGGATTCAAACCTGCCTCATCACCTTAGCTGTTGCTTAATACGTCTTCTATTAGGAAATAAACTCACCCTGTGATGGATAATACTTCAGATGTCAAATGCCTCCCACTTCAATAAAGCTTCTTAGGACCTGCACGTAAGTAACTGTTATCCTCCCTCCCTGGGTGATATTTGTTTGTTTGTTTGTTTGCTTTTATTTCTGCATTCAATCAGATGCAATTTGAATGCAAACTTCAAAAAGTACAAAGACAAAGAATAACAAGTGCAGTGAAATAAATCGATAACAGTACATAAATAGATTCACATAGGTGATTGCATTGAGCAATGTAGATACACAGAAACATAAAATAAAATATACAGTATTTTTCAGTAAACAACAGAGATAATTGAATGCAGGAGACCACCATCATAAGCGATTAAGCTTGAAATGGATGGAGGCCTCATATTTCAGTGACTATACTGAATACAGAAGTAGAAACGCGTCAGACGTCGAACACAGTTGGGATTATTTTCGCTGCTAGAGATTTTTGTGTGCGTCTCTCACAAGAGAAATGTGTTGGGAAGAAATGAAAGCGTAAATGTTACTGTAGATCTCACGAAATGGAACCTGTTCTGTAAATGTATTCAGATTTTATGCATGTTTTGTTCTTAAAAGTTGCCCTTGAAAACCGCAAACTTTGCGGGAGACTTGTCCCATACCTAGCAAACAACTAAGTGAATTCCTGCTTATGAAACTTAATGGGAGGGAGCAGGCGAATGAAATGCTTCGTTACTATAGGCTTTATAGGAAAAGAAAGATTCATTAATTGCAATATATAGCAAAAAACGGTCTATAAAACCCCCTAAAGCCCTTTTGTAGTTTCCATTTGTATAATGGTTATTGTGTATTAAGGCTAGCATTTCCCTGGGGTGGCTGTAAACACGATTTATGTACGTAATGTTTAATCATAATCATCTTTCCATTTGGCCAAGTTTTATTTGAAAATATGATCAATTCCAGAGGTCACATTACGAAGCAATATTCATTAAAGCGTTTGTTGGGGTGGGTCATTGATAGAGTATCAAACAATTTGAGTTGATTGCTATAAACTGCACCAATCTTTCACTCGAGACTCAGTGGACAGTTCCAGCACATTTATTGTCATATTTCACTTGACATCGAGGTGTGTATATTATACAAAGACGAAATATACGGTGGATTAAAACTAGAAAGTGTGTCTGCATTGCGAGATCTTCATGAAATACTATTTTCAACCAGATGTGAAATATGAAGGAACCGATAGAGCAGAGCTTGTAACTGTGGGTAGATTATATAACAATGCCCATTTATGATTAACAAATTATTGTGTGTGACACAATCGTGTATACGACCCCCGTGACTAACCAAGATACACACATGTACGTGGACAGACGCCAGTGAGTCGGGCGAGCAGGGGGCATGCTAAGACCTCCGTCTGCAGGTTATACCGCGGTTAGAGAAAGCATAATTAACCCTTCGGCTCTCAAGACTTCAAGTTTCACGCCATAACGCATTCGCACGAGCATAGTCGCCCAGACCTGACTCGATGAAACGGTTAATCCCTGTAATTGCTTGGGGATTAGCACATATCCCCCGATGGCTTCACACTATTAACATGGATCTATAGAAGATTAAATGGGTGAATGATATCATTTAGGAGAAGAGTAAACAGTGATAGCCTGAAATGTCTACAATAACAAAGGAATGTGACGTAATATTCAATGACAGGAAAATATGAATACACAAAAGAGACTATATATAATTGTGTAAATCACTCGGAGAGTTATAATTGGATTCTTAGTTTCTTTTTCATATTTTGACATAGCAATACAAGCTATCTAGACTGGCACTTGTGTGGACAAAAACATAAACAAACATACAAACAAAGAGGGAAATATCCCTTATACAAAATTAAAAAGTAACAAAGCACACAAGCAAATAATTTTACGGAGAAATGTTAAAAATAGATAGAATGAATCATCTAACGAGCAGACCGGTATAGTACTTTGTGCTAAAGATGAGCGGTTTCTCTTCAATTCATCATCCATCTATTATAGGTGCATGTAATGAAAAGATATTCCAGAGTCAGTGTGACTCAGCGAAGGTCGAAAATCCAAGGTTACAAAATTAGCGGACCAGCGAAAATTATTGATGACTGGGTTGGTCTGGGTTGTCAGTGTAGACTCAATCGATTTTAATATTTCTGATTATAGGCCTATTTCCTTGCTGCAGTATTTATTTCCTTTTTAATGTATACATCGTACACATTACCCGTGCTTGTGTTGTGTAATACTAGTCTTGATTGAATTTAATTTTCAACAAAAGTATCATATTATGTATTAATTTCTCGTGATTTTCAACAAACCATGTGTATCATATCGACGAATATCATTTTTTTTTTTGAAGCTGAAAGAAAAAAAAAACCTCCTGCATAAATAATTAATGTCCTTTTAGTAGTGATCGGGGAAGGGGGGGGGGATGTCTTTCGAATTTCATGGAACTGCCAAATAATAGTGAATAATACATGCCTCTATACCAAGGAAGCATTAGTCAGAATAGTCAGTTGCAAAAAATAATACGAATAATAAAACTACATTCATTTATTACGTGGACACAAAAGCAACCTTTTGGTTGGGAGAGTAACTGAACCTGGGTGATGAGATACTCAGTAATGCTAGAGATATAGACTTGAAGAATCTATTGACTCAAGTATAGTGATTTCTTTATACATCAATGGAATGACAAGTCACGTTAATGGAACTAGCTCCATTCTAAGATAATCTTGAGGTCGTCACGAGTACCAAATACTGATAATACTCCCATAATACTTGTAATACTAATGCTAATACTAATACTTATACTAAATACTAATACTAATACTAATACTAATACTAATACTAATACTAATACTTATACTAATATTAATACTAATACTAATACTAATACTAATACTAACACTAGTACTAATACTAATACTAATATAAATAATAATACTAATGCTACTACTAGTACTAATACTAATGCTAATACTAATACTAATACTAATACTAATACTAATACTAGTACTAATACTAGTACTAATACAAATACTAATACTAACACCAATTCCGATGCTATAATAGGATCAATGTTTTCTAAAAAGCGATGCTATCACAGTCGTCTTGTAATTTCATAATTCATTTTGCTATTACAACCAGCTAATCCGAATAGTAACACAAGTAGTTGCAGTAGTAGTAGTAAAACTACTATAACTATACTCTCCTTAATATTATGTAATACTGAAATGATGTATACTGCTAATAGATACTGCTCGAGTATTCATTGACAATGATAGTAAGGATGATGATGATGAGGAGGGGGACGATGATAGCCAAAGGAGATGATAATAATCAGTTTGATGACATTAAATACTACAAGCACAAAAACGAAAAAAACAAAACAAAAACAACATCCCCAGACTGAAAAGGCTTTAGGGGAGCATGACGAAGAGATCTAGCAGAGCTCGGCGCCATGCCGCAACAGGCGGCTAAGGTGAGTCATGTAGGGGGTGTCTAACCGAGTATACCACGCACCGGGCCCTGCACCCTAATCCGGGCCCTGTGACTCAGTGGCGCAACTTGGCTGAACTTACACTGTGGGATTATAGTCGTGCCTGTCACCCAAAGGCTAGAGGGTTCAAATCTCGAGCAATGTATCTCTTCGATGCACGTGATTTTTGTATTTAAGTTTCCTTTGTTTTTTTCGTTTTGTTTTGTTTTGTTTGTTGTTTATTTTGCGGGGGGGTGTGGTGTTGCAGGTACATTTTCTTTTTCGTTGTGTTCTTTTGATGACCTTGTAGTTATTTGCAAAACTTACCATATTTCAGGAATTAAATTGGTTGGCTCTACACAAATCATTGCGCCAACATACATCATGAGAAAATGAACTGCAGGAGTCCTTGAGTACGTGCTTAAAGTGCATCACTTGTGAAGAAAACCAAGGATTGGTATTGAATGTAGCCGTTTGAATTGTGAAAACGATCTATCAATTCATTCATTCATTCATTCATTCATTCATTCATTCATTCATTCATTCATTCATTCATTCATCTATTCATTCATTTATTTCACTTATGCATGACACTGAAATCAACGTTTTCCTTTTTAGTTAGCACGTTGAAAAGCTGCAGTATGGTGTAATTTCTGGACGTTAATAATGATAACATAATCAATCTGAAAATAATGACTTACAGTAGAGAAAATTGGGATAGCTTACTGACCTAACGCTCCCCTCGTTTAGCAGCTGTTTTTCCGTGCACCTTGTGAACTTCGTCTGTCCAACGGACATGCTGAGCTACGAATGGGTTGTTGCAATGCACTTTTGAGAGGAAATCTTATGAAACTTACCAACAACAGCAATAACAACAGCAGCAGCAGCGACAACAACAACAAAACAACAGCAAAACGCTCCAGAGAAAATAGAATAGAGATTGTGGGACATGAATGTAAAGAGAAATATAGAACATTTGCAAGAGAAGGGGAGAGATTTAAAATCTTGATTTCAAAAGGAAAATGTTGTCACACTTGTCGCTGTTCAAACATGTAAATATAGAAATAGAGCCCCTTGGAGGTAACGCAAACTTTATGAATGTAATTAAGTAACCGGAACTTATTAGTTCGCGAATTCACGCCACGTGTTAATGCGTCAGTGCATGTGTCTATTTTAATTTGTTCCATTCTGTTTTGCTTTTTTATTGGCTCCAAGATGGGGGAGAGGCGGGGGTAAGGTTAGCTACATAGTAGTTGCCTGTTCGGACAACAACAACAACAACAACAACAACAACAACAACAACAACAACAACAACTAAAGACATCGGCTCTTTTCACACCAGACATAAATTATTGCTGCGGAGTCTATGAGGCTTATCCTATAATCTTTGGGGGATTACTTCAGCTAGGCAATGTGTCTGGTCACACTTGCCTCGGCCGAAGCAATGTCCGGAAGAACACGTGCACTCTGATCAGTGCCGATTATAACGATGCTCGCCATAACGTAACTCCGTGCTGATCATTATCCATTTTTAATGCAGTGATTATCGGCACTGCATGGATTGACGGTGACGCGTTATCATAATATTCATTATATATATATATATATATATATATATATAATATAATTATGTGTATACATGTATATATGTATATATCTTATATGTAATACATGTCGACAAACTCCTAGAAAAAACACAATAAACACACACACACACACACACACTCACACACGCACACACCTATGTAAGCAAGTCAATACCCAGTGTGTTATGTTCTGTTAGCTTGTCACCACAAAAGTTTTGAGTAATCCAAATGCTCAAAATAATCACTTTATATTACGAACGTTTTTTTTTTTCTTTTTTTTGCATAAGAATAATGAACATCCTCTCAACAACAAACGAAGTACACATTTCATGTTGAATCGAAATTACAATAGTATGTCGAAGTGTTCGAAGTGTAGAAGTGTCGAAGTGGTTGTGTTCTTTTTGAAAAATGAAATAAAGTTTGAATTGAAAAAAAATATTGAATTGAAGTGATATTTCCTAAATACTGTATTTGCTTCTTCCGCTTCTTGTTTCAATGCTTTTGCTTCGGCAAGCTTGCCATGACCCTGAAATGCTTTAGTCATGTATGATTTTTTATAAACATTTTGACAGTTGTGCGACAGACTACAGGCGCAGCTTTGGTAGTTCTGGAGCACCTGGGTTTCGCAGATTCGCGGCTTGTGGATCGGTGTTGAACCCGTCGTCCGCTGCCTGGGTGAGTAGATAGCTTCGGGAGAATCTTCTCCCAGCGGTATTTCAGTTCTTCCATTTTTTTTTTGTCAGAACAAATCCATATTTCTCTCTTTCTGTTTGTATTGTCAAAGCGTTAGAAACTTTGACTTTCCCTTTAAAGTAATTGTTTGGCCATAGCAACTCAAGAATAGATAAGTGTAACGGACAGAGCTTCTACTTTTTAAAGTGAGCTGAAACAACAACAACAACACACACACACAAATAAAACCAAACAAACACTAAATTTCAGAAGATTTACATTCAGGTCTATTGGAGAATTTTTAGTGGCGGTAGTATTATAAACTCATCGTATTGACACAACTAGTGTATTTTAGCAGCAGCTGCAGATCGTGACCCTTGCCAATGTCAAAATATGTGAAAATTTCATAAATTTCTCTATTTCTGATAGAATCGGTAAGTTTTTTTTAATATCACTCGTATTGCACGTCAAGGACACGACTTTTCTGTTTCATTTCATGTCAACAGCGAAAAGATTTTTGTTTAAAAGTATATAGCTTTCTTGAACATTTTAAGACCATGACGTCATAATTTCCACTCTACTGCCTATTGCAGTTAGCTGTCAATAGAACTGATCTAAAAAAACAAACAAATACAAAAACGCGTGACATAATAATTGCTTCCTAGCGTTCTCAATCTAAGATCTGCTTATGCTAATCTCTTTTCCTGTTCATCAGATTGGTGGAAATTTGACTTTATCAGCTTACAAAAGTATCGTGATATCGGCTGCGTAATAGACCAAACTCATGTAGAGTTTATCCATTCACAATTCCCATACTAGGCCTAATATATGTATAGTAGCTCCTTTACAAACTATAGATCTGTTGTTACTGTTGGTGTTGTCGCTTTTTTTTCTTTCAGGCTTTTGTTGTGGGGGTGGGGAGGGTGACGTCTAGTCTGTCAGCAATGTGCTAATTTTAGATTCAGTGATAAAATTATGAGCTGTAATAGGTATAATAATGTCGTTCCTTCGTAAGAGAGCGAAACCGAAATCTACGATATCTATGTTTACATTTTTTATTTTATTTTTAGATTAGCCAAACCCGGAAGTATTGGAAAGGTGGACAACGCTCGTGTTTGTACGGTGCAAAGTAAAAAAAAAAAAAAGAAAAAAAAAAGACGTAATTCAATGGGTCTGAAACGTACACACACGCACGCAGACACAATATAATGTACAATAAACTACACTGCTGTTTTTAGAGGGTGGCATACCAGCACGTCTCGAAACAAGAAGTTGCGCTGCAGTAAACTGCTGAATTTAGCATCTCTAGTCTGGCGGCGTCTTTGACTCAACAGTGTCAAACAAAGGTCACGTGACTATCGCTGTACCCTGGATATGTCTATTTTCGGGGATCTCCCCACGGACTGGGGGGGGGGGGGGGAGGGGTCGTGAGGGGAGGGGTTGCAGGAAGGGAACGATAGAGATCGAGGGGCTAAGGGGGAACTCATGCCCCTATGGAGTCCCTCTGAAATAGAGCTTAGATCGAATCATGAAACAGAAAATAAAACACACCACATAACATCAGAATCAGCTTCAAGCATTAGCTTCAACGAAAAAAAAAAATCGATGAATGCACAAGCCATTTTGGTTACTAAAATAGTGACTTGGACGTCAAAGAGTTAAAAGAAAGACACTTTTCAGGTTCCGACGTCTGCTCTCCCTTTATTGGAATATAATCTACGCCAGGTTAAAACAAGTCACTATCCGTTCAATACCTTTCTGTTTTCTTTTCATTTGTATTAGTTTGATTCGTGTCATTATACCCACTCTCGGATGATAAAGCTCGGTCGTGATGACTAATTATCCTTTGATAATAGTCTGGCATCGTCTGAATTAGAGATAGAGTACCACACTTTGGTGACATTTTGTTTTTCATCTTGGTTACTGTTGATACTGTTTTCTTTTTAGAGTCACGGGTAAAGGCACGGAATGTCGGAAGATTTGAAACATTACAACAAGTCGAGAATCAATGACTGCTCTTCTAAATCCGTCCCTTATGGAATGTCTGAATTCCACATTTTTGATATGTTGTTCGTTGGTCTCGTTTGATCTTAATGTTTATGTAAGGGTTTCACCGATTCTCTTTGTTTTGTTTCAGTTTAGAAAATGCGAAAGATCATGACTATTTTTGGTGGACATTTTACCAGCAACAAAGTGATTGAGCGAATGTCCACCTGTGTGTTTTGGCGAAAAGGCGGCTGCATTTTTTTTTTCGCTTGCTTCTTCCGATCTCATTATTGTGGCATCGATACCATTGTTTATACAACCTTTATTGTCGTCATTATCAAGTTCATGGTTATCATCATTATATCCTTCACATACTTTTCGTTATCACTATCCTTGTACATGTACTTGGGAAGAGATCATGCACATTCTTGCACGTGTATTGGCATGCGTATATAGTTGATGTTGTTATTGGTTGTTGTTGTTGTTGTTGTTGTTTTTTCCGTTTCGCTGCACCCGGGGGGACCGTACCCCCCTTGATTAAACAGAGGCCCAGGTTAGAAGGATGCACAGTGATAGCAGCGAAAACGGCGGAAACAACATCGTGTTATTTGACATCGATGAGTCACTCACCTTTTCACCCAAATTCCTTCAAGGCAATCTATAGAGCTGTAACCGATGATTAATTCATATTTCCTGTCGGGTATCGCCCCTCCCCTCTATCACCCCCCCCCCCCCCTCCAGTGCACCCCTCCTTTCCTCCTCCCCCCCCCCCCCCCAAACAGGATTGGGAATCATGATTAACCTGGGGGCAAGAAGGCAAGGATAACAGTCATGGAGAACCGCTGCTGATTCACATTCTGTCACCTTGCTCCGAAACTCCTGATAATAAGTAAGACCAGTGTTGTAGCTCCATGGTAAGATCGAGGAGGTACTATCTAGTCTCGCCTTGTACCCCCTTGGTTAGACGAGATGCAAAAAGTCGTAAAGCCGTGACTCGCCTCGATAATAAGATGTAGTGATGTATATGAAGTCAATCTCTCCCTCTCTCTCTCTCTTTCTTTATCTTTGTGTCCTTCTCTTTCTATTTTTCTGTTGAAGTCTACATTAGTAAGTTATCAAAATTTTCTCTCATTACGATGTTTTAAGAGGATATACTACCCAAGACATAGACCAATTAATATGGCTGCTCTGAAAAGAAACACAAAAATACACATGCACAGACAAACCTACACTCTTATCTATCTATTTATCATTATTTACTATATACGCAGCGGGATGTTACGTCTCAGCGTGCTTGGCCGCCAGTGTTTGTGTTTGTATGTGTGTTTGTGCTTGTGTTTGTGTTTGTGCTTGTGTTTGCGTGTGTGTTTGTCTGTGTGTGTGTGACAGAGAAAGAAAGAAAGAGATAGAAAGAAATACATTAGCGTCAGGACTAAAATTACTCTTACATGATTTTTGATGACTGTAATGACGATCAGAAAAAAACCCCAACAACCCAATATTAAGATGAGAATTATGTCATGTTCATTTCCACTTAATCGTCATGGTACTTGGGACAGCTTTATTCCTGTTGTCAAGAACGTGAAAATAAAATGTCAGTATCCAATGAAATAAGAATACTTTCGTCTTTATTTCATTTCGTTTCGTCATCTCAACTATTCGAAAGTACAGTGGGTATCATCACAAGTTTGTTTTTTTCTTAATTGTTGGACTTTTTGTGTTTTATGATTCCCAACATCCATTGCTTATGGCTTTTGAGAAGAGAAAGAAAGAGAGGGAGAAAGAGGTGAAAGAGAGAGAGAGAGAGAGAGAGAGAGAGAAGAGAGGGAAAGTCATGAGTTTTTTCGCCGATGTTATAATTTTCATGTAATAATTCCCATGATTCCTATCGGTTATCAGAACAACTATGTCATCACAACAACTTCGCGTGATTTTAATTACGGATTAACAGGAAACAAAACCGATTTATCTTTAGTATCACTCTCTGCACTAACTATCGCTTTCTCATGTCTTCTTTAGTCTCAATATTGATGGTGTTTCTATTTTGGCCATTTACTTCCTTTTTCTCAACTTCACAATAGTGCATCTGACATGATGGAGTGATTTTCCCAAGCAATGTTTATTGATAACCCTTGATAGAGATCGTATTGCGACTGGGAATTTCCCCGAACGGTAATTACAGAGAAGGAGATGCGAGATCTGTTGGCTATGTTCATATTACTGTTTATTATACTGTCGTCTTCATGTTTCTTTCTTTCTTTTTTTTTTCTTTTTTTTTTTTTGGTCCTCGTTCCTTCCAGCTGCTATAAATGTCCACTTATCAGCAGTTAATTCCTCTGGCAAGGTTTTCCCCGTCTCAATATTGAGTTTTCATTCCGCTTTGGGATCATAAGAAATCTTGTCATAATGATTTCTTCAGTCACTCTTGTGAAGGAGGATCCCCCCCAAAAAAAAAAACAACAACAACAACAACCCAAAACAACCCAAAACAACAACAACAACAACAACAACAACAACAACAACTACAACCCACACTATCAAACATAAAAGTGGATTAAATGAGCGCAGCAAAATATGCCAAGAACTTATAGTGAAGGTTTGAGGGAAATGTATTGTTTTTATAATAATTTTGGTAAATAACTTCACATGGCGTCATCTCCATGTAAACGGGAACTCAACAACTAATAAAGTTCAATAAAATGAAGTAATGCTAATTCATGATTATACCATTATAATATAGGCCTTAATATGAGTTTTATGATGAATATCAATCATATCATATCATATCATATCATATCATATCATATCATATCATATCATATCATATCATATCATATCATATCATATCATATCATATCAAATCATATCATATCATATCATATAACATAATATGATATAATATATGAAGTCAATGTCGTTATTGTAAACTATAGTAATTAATCAATGTTGTGATGTATTATCACTCTTTCGGTAATCGTTGCATTCACACATGAATTCTGTTCGAGGAAATTCCTCTAATATGAAAAGACATAATCAGAGAAACTCATCAATAGGCTATGCCACTTATCTTTGTAATGACAACGTTACAAGGACTTAACACAATTCCAAGTACGCCTTGAACTCGCTCATGTGCTACTGACGTATTTCGAGTGCAAATAGCAGATAGGCAATTAGACAAATTAACCATTACCACTGAGGTGAAAAACAGGATGCTAAAACCTTAATGTTATTGTATCCCTGCGGTCTCTCGCAATTTATTTCTTTGTCTTTTTTTTTTGGGGGGGGGGGGGGGGGGAGGAAAAACAAATATGGATAGATTTTCCCACAACATTGCACCTCACCACGTACGTAGTGCATGTCAACAAATTGAAAGATGTATTTTTTTCTTCTCCTCTTCAAGAACAATTTTTGCAAACAGTGTTTAAGGTCACCAATCGGCTACAATGTGCAAAATGTTGCTGCTTTTTGTTTTGCTTTATTTTGCTTTGTTTTTTGTCCATGCCTTAATCAACGTTGACACACCAGACATTCAGGGACGTGCAAATAAGATAAATGCGATATGTAGACAGGATATCGCTGGAAATATTGACAAAGAACACACACACACACACACACACACACACACACATATACACACACAACACAAACACACATACGCGCGCGCACACACACACACACACACACACACAAACACAATATGATGAGGGAGGGATCGAGGGAGACAGAGAGAAAAGAAGAGAAGAAGAAGAAGAAGAAGAAGAAGAAGCAAGTATTATAGGTGTATCTGAGACCATGGACCTTCAACGTTGTAGGTCCACGCTGTGACGCAGGACTCTTGGAAGATGACCGACCTCGACCGCGAGCTTTTTCTAACCTTCCACACTACACCTTGGATTCTAGTTCCACGTACAGGTGTGTGTCATGTACCAGGCATGTTATCAGGTGTTTGTGACATACTCAGATCATTATTCCCATATTTGTGTATACTAATTCACATCACTGACAAACAAGGTTTATCAAAAGGGGGAAAAAATCCAGCAAAAAGACATC